>NC_053023.1:370363894-370410682 GCF_003073215.2 Triticum urartu | reverse complement strand
CACATAGCCTATACCATATCAATGCGTCTCCCTTCAAAGATAAAGGGAAGACCTTCTTCTTAGCAACATCATCGGGTATACCTGCAAGCTTAAATAATCCACAAACTTCATCGACATATATTAAGTGCTCATCAGGGTGTTTTGTTCCATCTCCTGTAAAAGGATTAGCTAGCAGTTTTTCCATCATGGCCACAGGAAATTCAAAAGGAGTTTCATTAATAGGTTCAGTAGGTTGAGGAGCAACTCTTTGCTCTACTAGACATGGTGACGATACCCCTAACAAGCCCCTCAGAGAATTACTTTCCATAATAACAAGTGACAGTAAATTTCAGCACACTATATAAATTTTTCCTTACCAAATTCCACTTACCAAAGGCTCTACACTCCCCGGAAACGGCGCCAGAAAAGATTCTTGATGACCCACAAGTATAGGGGATTCGTAGTCCTTTCGATAAGTAAGAGTGTCGAACCCAACGAGGAGCAGAAGGAAATGATAAGCGGTTTTCAGCAAGGTATTCTCTGCAAGTACTGAAATAAGTGGTAACAGATAGTTTTGTGATAAGATAAATTGTAATGAGCAACAAGTAACAAAAGTAAATAAAGTGCAGCAAGGTGGCCCAATCCTTTGTAGCAAAGGACAAGCCGGAACAAACTCTTATAATAGGAAAAGCGCTCCCGAGGACACATGGGAATATCGTCAAGCTAGTTTTCATCACGTTCATATGATTCACGTTCGATACTTTGATAATTTGATATGTGGGTGGACCGGTGCTTGGGTGCTGTTCTTACTTGAACAAGCATCCCACTTATGATTAACCTCTATTGCAAGCATCCACAACTACAACAAAAGTATTAAGGTAAACCTAACATAGCATGAAACATATGGATCCAAATCAGCCCCTTACGAAGCAACGCATAAACTAGGGTTTAAGCTTCTGTCACTCTAGCAACCCATCATCTACTTATTACTTCCCAATGCCTTCCTCTAGGCCCAAATAATGGTGAAGTGTTATGTAGTCGACGTTCACATAACACCACTAGAGGCTAGACAACATACATCTTATCAAAATATCAAACGAATACCAAATTCACATGACTACTATAGCAAGACTTCTCCCATGTCCTCAGGAACAAACGTAACTACTCACAAAGCATATTCATGTTCATAAACAGAGGGTAATATGCATATAGGATCTGAACATATGATCTTCCACCAAATAAACCAACTAGCATCAACTACAAGGAGTAATCAACACTACTAGCAACCTACTAGCACCAATCCCGGACTTTGAGACAAGAATTGGATACAAGAGATGAACTAGGGTTTGGAGATGAGATGGTGCTGGTGAAGATGTTGATGGAGATTGCCCTCTCCCGATGAGAGGAGCGTTGGTGATGACGATGGTGATGATTTCCCTCCGGAGGGAAGTTCCCCGGCAGAACAGCTCTGCCGGAGCTCTAGATTGGTTCCGGTTCCGCCTCGTGGCGGCGGAGTCTCGTCCCGAAAGGTTGCTTCTTATTTTTTTTCTCATGAAAGACTTCATATAGGAGAAGATGGACGTCGGAGACCCAGGGGGCCCACGAGGTAGGGGGCGCGCCCTAGGGGGGGGCGCCACCCTCGTGAGCAGGGTGTGGGCCCCCTGGCCTTCATCTTTGGCATGGATTTTTCTTTATTTCTTTTAAGACGTTCCGTGGAGTTTCAGGACTTTTGGAGTTGCGCAGAATAGGTCTCTAATATTTGCTCCTTTTCCAGCCCAGAATTCCAGCTGCCGGCATTCTCCCTCCTTTGTAAACCTTGTAAAATAAGAGAGAATAGCCATAAGTATTGTGACATAAAGTGAAATAACAGTCCATAATGCGATAAATATCGATATAAAAGCATGATGCAAAATGGACGTATCAGGGGCGCCCCCTACTGGGCCCCCTGGCGCTCCTCCGACTCCAACTCCAACTCCATATATTGTGTTTCGGGGAGAAAAAAATCAGAGAGAAGATTCATCGCGTTTTATGATACGGAGCCGCCCGCAAGCCCTAAAACCTCTCGGGAGGGCTGATCTGGAGTCCGTTCGGGGCTCCGGAGAGGGGATTCGTCGCCATCGTCATCATCAACCATCCTCCATCACCAATTTCATGATGCTCACCGCCGTGCGTGAGTAATTCCATCGTAGGCTTGCTGGACGGTGATGGGTTGGATGGGATTATCATGTAATCGAGTTAGTTTTGTTAGGGTTTGATCCCTAGTATCCACTATGTTCTGAGATTGATGTTGCTATGACTTTGCTATGCTTAATGCTTGTCACTAGGGCCCGAGTGCCATGATTTCAGATCTGAACCTATTATGTTTTCATCAATATATGAGAGTTCTTGATCCTATCTTGCAAGTCTATCAGTCACCTATTATGTGTTATGATCCGTTAACCCCGAAGTGACAATAATCGGGATACTTACCGGTGATGACCGTAGTTTGAGGAGTTCATGTATTCACTATGTGTTAATGCTTTGTCCGGTACTTCTCTATTAAAAGGAGGCCTTAATATCCCTTAGTTTCTTAGGACCCCGCCACGGGAGGGTAGGACAAAAGATGTCATGCAAGTTCTTTTCCATAAGCACGTATGACTATATTCGGAATACATGCCTACATTACATTGATGAACTGGAGCTAGTTCTGTGTCACCCTAGGTTATGACTGTTACATGATGAACCGCATCCGCATAATTCTCCATCACCGATCCATTGCCTACGAGCTTTTCATATATTGTTCTTTGCTTATTTACTTTTCCGTTGCTTTTACATCACTATAAAATACCAAAACACTTATTACTGTTTTGCTACCGTTACCACTACTATCATATTACTTTGCTACTAAATACTTTGCTGCAGATATTAATGTTTCCAGGTGTGGTTGAATTGACAACTCAGCTGCTAATACTTGAGAATATTCTTTGGCTCCCCTTGTGTCGAATCAATAAATTTGGGTTGAATACTCTACCCTCGAAAACTGTTGCGATCCCCTATACTTGTGGGTTATCAAGACTATTTTGCGCTGTTGTCGGGGAGCATAGCTTATTCTTTGAGTCACTTGGGATTTATATCTGCTTATCATTATGAAGAACTTGAAAGATCAAGAACCAAGATTTATCCCTCAACTACGAGGGGAGGTAAGGAACTGCCATCTAGCTCTCACTTGATTCACCTTCTGTTTTGAGTAAGCTTGCGACACCTAAACCTGCTTCTGCTATTCGTTCTGATATGTCGCATGTTATTGATGATGCCACTTCTGCTATACATGATACTTATGATGAAACTACTTCTATGCTTGATACTACTGTGCCACTTGGTGAATTTCTTGATGAACAACTTGCTAGGGCTAGAGAGATTGAAAATATTGAATCTGATAATACTGATGAAATTGATGATGAAGACTTGCCTGTTATTCCTGAGGGTTATGTTTTTGATAAAGAAGCTTCTTTAGCTATTTTAGCTTGCAAAGATAGATACGAACTCAAGAGGTTATTAGCTAAATGGAAGCAATCTCTAAATGCTAGAATGAAACCTGACCCTGCTTTTGCTACTTCACCTATCTGTGTTACTGATAAGGATTATGAATTCTCTGTTGATCCTGATATAATTACTTTGGTTGAATCTGATCCTTTTCATGGCTATGAATCTGAAACTGTGTGGCACATCTTACTAAATTAAATGATATAGCACCCTGTTCACTAACTGATGAGAGAACTCGCTACTTTTATATCCTTAAAATATTTCCGTTCTCATTAAAGGGTGATGCTAAGATGGTTTAATTCTCTTGATCCTGGTTGTGTGCGTAGTCCCCAGGATATGATTTATTACTTCTCTGCTAAATATTTCCCTGCTCATAAGAAACAAGCTGCTTTAAGGGATATATATAATTTTGTGCAAATTGAAAGAAGAGAGTCTCCCACAAGCTTGGGGGAGGCTTCTCCAATTACTTAATGCTTTGCCTGATCATCCTCTAAGAAAAATGAAATACTTGATATCTTTTATAATGGACTAACCGATGCTTCCAGAGATTACCTGGATAGTTGTGCTGGTTCTGTTTTTCAGGGAAAGAACACCGGATGAAGCTGAAATTCTATTGAATAATATGTTGACAAATGAAAATAATTGGACACTCCTGAGCCAGCTCCTGAGCCTATTCCTAAACCAACTCCGAAGAAGAGGGGTATTCTATTTCTCAGTCCTGAAGATATGCAAGAGAGCAACAGAAATCTATGAAAGAAAAAGGTATTAAAGCTGAAGACGTTAAGAATTTACCTCCTATTGAAGAAATACATGGTCTTAATTTACCGCCCGTTGAAGAAACATATGATCTTAATCCTTCACCTATTGAAGAAACCCGTGGTCTTGATAACCCGACACAGGTAGTAAAGGTAACTTCTCTCTATAGATATGATAAAGCTGAAATCCCATTTACTAAGTTTGCTAGCCCATGCTTAGATGAGTTTGATAAATTTATGGCTAAGCAAGAAGATTTTAATGCTTATTTTGGTAGACAATTGAAATACAATTCAAATATGCTTGAACACTTGGGTGATTATATGGCTAATGTCAAAGGTGAACTTAAACTTATTAGTAAACATGCTTCTATGGTTACCACTCAAGTAGAACAAGTACTTAAAGCTCAAAATGATTTGCTCAATGAATTGAATAGTAAGGATAATGATAATGTTGTTAGAGTTATGACTAGAGGTGGTAGAATGACTCAGGAACCTTTGTATCCTGAAGGCCACCCTAAGAGAATTGAGCAAGATTCTCAGAGAAATAATATAGATGCACCTAGTCCTTCTAAAAGGAAGAAAAAGAAAAATGATAGGACTTTGCATGCTTCTAGCGAACCTGTTATTGAAACACCTGAGAACCCAAACGATATTTCTATCTCTGATGCTGAAACATAATCTGGTAATGAACCTGAAACTAGTGATAATATTAATGATAATGTTCATGGTGATGTTCAACCTAGTAATGATAATGATATAGAAATTGAACCTCTGTTGATCTTGATAACCCACAATCAAAGAATCAACGTTATGATAAGAAAGACTTTGTTGCTAGGAAACGGTAAAGAAAGAGAACCATGGGTTCAGAAACCCATGCTTTTCCTCCCAAACCATCCAAGAAAAAGGATGATGAGGATTTTGAGCGCTTTGCTGAAATGATTAGACCTATCTTTTTCGTATGCGATTAACTGATATGCTCAAAATGAATCCTTATGCTAAGTATATGAAAGATATTGTTACAAATAAAAGAAAGATACCGGAAGCTGAAATTTCCACCATGCTTGCTAATTATACTTTTAAGGGTGGAATACCAAAGAAACTTGGAGATCCAGGAGTACCAACTATACCATGCTCCATTAAAAGAAACTATGTTAAAACTGCTTTATGTGATCTTGGAGCCGGTGTTAGTGTTATGCCTCTCTCTTTATATCGTAAGACTTGATTTGAATAAGTTGACACCTACTGAAATATCTTTGCAATGGCTGATAAATCAACTGCTATACCTCGGTATTTGTGAGGATGTGCCTGTTGTAGTTGCAAACGTTACTATTTTAACGGACTTTGTTATTCTTGATATTCCCGAGGACGATAGTATGTCTATTATTCTTGGAAGACCCTTTTTGAATACTGCAGGGCTGTTATTGATTGCACTAAAGGCAATGTCACTTTTCATGTTAATGGTAATGAGCATACGGTACACTTTCCGAGGAAACAACCTCAAGTTCATAGTATCAACTCTATTGGAAAAATTCCATTCGATTATATTTGGAGGTTTTGAATTTCCTCTTCCTACTATCAAGAAGAAATATGATATTCTTATTATTGGGGATGTGCATATCCCCGTTGAGGTAACATAGTGTTATTCGAAATTTCTCTGGTTCCATATTCGGAATGAGTTCGTTAACAAGACTTGATCAACCTTGTTAGTGGATTCCTTTTGATGATCATGAGATGGATGAAACTAGAAGGCACAACCTTCTGTACCCTCCTTTTACTTTCTGTTATTTATATTAAATAAAATAAAAATAGTATTTTTCTGTCTGTTATCTGATTATCCGTGCAATATAAAAATACCCCGAAAATAAAAGTTCTCCAAATGCCCTGAAATTTAAATATGATTTTTTGGAATATTTGAGAATATTTGGCACTGAGAACACAGCAGGGGGGTCAACCACCTGCCCACGAGGGTGGAGGGCGCGCCCTACCCCCTGGGCGCGCCCCCCTGCCTCGTGGGCCCATGGTGGCCCTCCTCCACTTATCCTTTCACCCACACACTCCTTCTTCCTCCCCCAAACACGAATAACCAGCTCAAACCCGAGTCCAAGCTCGTTTTGCTGCCATTTTCGATCTCCTTGCTCAAAGCACCTCTCACAAAACTGCTTGGGGAGATTGTTCCTTGGTATGTGACTCCTCCATTGGTCCAATTAGTTTTTGTTCTAGTGCTTTATTCATTGCAAATTTTTGCTGCCTAGGTGACCATGTTCTTGAGCTTGCATGTCAAATTTGTATTGGTTCCAAGTAGTTTTGATGCATGATATAGGCCCTAGGCACTTGTAGGAGTAGTTGCTATCAATATTATTGAGTTTGGTTTACTTTTATTTTGAAGTTACTAAAAAAATTCAGAATTTTTCAGAGGAAGAAAAATGCTTAGGAAAATGTTCCAAGGTGGTTCCTCAAGGAAGCAAGGACCCAGGCTTGCAATGCGTGATGCTGATGAAGAGCCACCAAGAGACGCTCCAGTGCGTCCTTGTGAGTGGCCTTCTGAAAATTTTATGGATCGAGCAGGAATTAAGGAAGAATTCAACGCATATTTGCGTAACGCCGATCTTGTGAGCTTCGAGGAAGAGAAGTGCAGCCAGTATCACAATCTCACTAGTACCTTTGTGAGGAGGTTTGAATTTTCATCTTCACGTAATTCTCCAACTGTCCTGTTTGATCTTTATGAAAATTCTTATACTATGGACTTAGAGGATTTTACCACTGCTTGCAAACTTCCACAATGGGGTAGTATAAGGGATCCTCGCAAATCTGAATTTAGAGATTTTCTTGCTAGCATAACTGTGGGAGAATCTAGAGATATACACAAGCTACCATAGGGAGCATTCACTTTCCTGCTATACATTATTTTGCTCTCTTCATAGGTAGATGCATTAATGGTAAAGATGAGGCATGTCACATGTGTGTCCCTGACCTCAGTATTCTTAGGAGTGCTGTGTTAGGAGACAAATCTTATAATTTGGGAGCCATTGTTGCACGTAGGTTGCATCTTAATAGATTTAATGGAGATTTCTTTGGAGGAATTTATGCAACCCGCATAGCTAATTTTCTTGGTGTAGCCATACGCGAAGATGATATTGAATTACCCTGCTTACCTAGACTTTAATGCTATGGTTCACCACCAGTTTGTCGAGAGGAATGAATCACCTCTCCAGTATCGACTAATCTTTGACAGACGTGTGCTGTCCATATTACTCTCCCTGCTCCTGCCTTCTTTGATCATCAGGCAAAAGGAAGATATGTTATTACCAGAGAGGAGGCAGATGAGTACGAGAGGAGAGCGGAGGCCGCTCGTCGCCACGCTGCAGCTCAGGAGGCGATAGCCGCTGCATCTCAGTACGACCCCAACTATTATTATGGATATCCGCCAGGCCAGCCGTGGCCATAGACCAACTTAGGCCAAAAGCCTAAGCTTGGGGGAGTACGTATTTCTCACCGACATTACATTTATGTTCACACACTCATTGCTAGATGTCGGTGCTCATACTTTTTCATTGTATCATCCATGCTAGTTTATTTCCTTTTTATGCTTTCTTCTTGTGTGTTTGATAAACCTTAAGAAAAAAAAAAAATTAGTTGTAGCTTTTAATTAGTTTACTTTCCATGCTTGTAGTAGTAATTAAAAAGAAAACCCAAAAAGATTTCCTATCTTCTTTTACTTGTTGGGAGCTCTTCCCATGTAAATAGTTTTATTTTTTTCTTTTCTTTGGGGGTCGATAGGAGAAGACCATGATTAAATTGTTGAAGTGGCTCTTATATGCATATTGTTGATCTGACAAAAGAGCCCATATTGCCTTGTCTTCTCCTGTTTATTGAATGCTTGCAGATTCCAGCTTAGTCCAATGCACGTGCACTATTATTATTATTCACATCATTCGGTCGTGCAAGTGAAAGGCAATTATGACGATATATGATGGACTGACTGAGATAGAAAAGGCTGGTATGAACTCGACCTCTTTTGTTTTTGTAAATATGATTAGTTCATCGTTCCTGATTCAGCCTATTATGAATAAACATGTTTGCAATGACAACTAGAGATCATAGTTTCTTGTGCCATGCTTGATTAGCTATGAGTTATAATGGTTTACCTTGCGTGCCAACATGCTATTAAAATGGTTATGATGTGGTATGATAGGGTGGTATCCTCCTCTGAATGATTTAAGTGACTTGACTTGGCGCATGTTCACGCATGTAGTTGAAACAAAATCAACATAGCCTTCACGATATTTATGTTCATGGTGGATTATATCCTACTCATGCTTGCATTCGGTGTTGATTAATTTTAATGCATGTTCATGACTGTTGTCGCTCTCTAGCTGGTCGCTTCCCAGTCTTTTGCTAGCCTTCACCTGTACTAAGCGGGAATACTGCTTGTGCATCCAAACTCCTTAAACCCCAAAGTTATTCCACATGAGTCCACTATACCTACCTATATACGGTATCTACCTGCCGTTCCAAGTAAATTTGTATGTGCCAAACTCTAAACCTTCAAATAAATATCCTGTTTTGTATGCTCGAATAGCTCATGTATCAACTAGGGCTGTCCGTATCTTCCATGTTAGGCGGGTTATTCTCAAGAGGAGTGGACTCCGCTCCTCACTCACGAGAAAATGGCTGGTCACCGGGATGCCCAGTCCCATGCTTTATGCAAACTAAATCAAAATAATTGCAAACAAAACTCCCCCTGGGACTCTTGTTAGTTGGAGGCACTCGTTGTTTCGAGCAAGCCATGGATTGATGCTTGTTGGTGGAGGGGGAGTATAAACTTTACCATTCTGTTTGGGAACCGCCTATAATGTGTGTAGCATGGAAGATATTGCCATCTCTTGGTTGTTATGTTGACAATGAAAGTATACCGCTCAAAATATTATTCACCTCTATTTCAAAACCGAGCTCTGGCACCTCTACAAATCCCTGCTTCCCTCTGCGAAGGGCCTATCTATTTACTTTTATGCTGAGTCATCATCCTCTTATTAAAAAGCACCAGTTGGAGAGCACCGCTGTCATTTGCATTCATTACTGTTAGTTTACATTGAGTATGACTTGACTGGATCTCTTTTACCATGAATTACAATGTCTAGTCAGTCCTTGGTCTTTAAAGGTGCTCTGCATTTATGTTTTGCGGTCTCAGAAAGGGCTAGCGAGATACCATCTTGTTATATCATATTATGATTGTTTTGAGAAAGTGTTGTCATCCGAGATTTATTATTATTGCTTGCTAGTTGATTATGCTATTGATATGAGTAAACTTGAGACCTAAGCGTTATTGCGAATGTGGTTAGTTATAATCTTTGCTGAAAACTTGAATGCTGGCTTTACATATTTACAACAACAAGAGCAAACAGAGTTTGTAAAAGTTTTTCTTTATCACTTTCAGTTTGTCAACTGAATTGCTTGAGGACAAGCAAAGGTTTAAGCTTGGGGGAGTTGATACGTCTCCGTCGTATCTACTTTTCCAAACACTTTTGCCCTTGTTTTGGACTCTAACTTGCATGATTTGAATGGAACTAACCCGGACTGACGCTGTTTTCAGCAGAATTACCATGGTGTTATTTATGTGCAGAAACAAAACGTTCTCGGAATGACCTGAAACTTCACGGAGCAACTTTTTGGAAAATAAAAAATACCTGCAAAAGATGAAGGCCAGGGGCCCACCACCTGTCCACGAGGGTGGGGGGCGCGCCCCCTACCTCGTGGGCCCCCTGGAGATCCTCCGACCTCAACTCCAACTCTATATATTGGTTTCGGGGAGAAAAAATAGAGAGAAGGATTCATCGCGTTTTACGATACGGAGCCGCCGCCAAGCCCTAAAACCTCTCGGGAGGGCTGATCTGGAGTCCGTTCGGGGCTCCGGAGAGGGGAATCCGTCGCCATCGTCATCATCAACCATCCTCCATCACCAATTTCATGATGCTCACCGCCGTGCGTGAGTAATTCCATCGTAGGCTTGCTGGACGGTGATGGGTTGGATGAGATTCTATCATGTAATCGAGTTAGTTTTGTTAGGGTTTGATCCCTAGTATCCACTATGTTCTGAGATTGATGTTGCTATGACTTTGCTATGCTTAATGCTTGTCACTAGGGCCCGAGTGCCATGATTTCAGATCTGAACCTATTATGTTTTCATCAATATATGAGAGTTCTTGATCCTATCTTGCAAGTCTATAGTCACCTATTATGTGTTATGATCCGTTAACCCCGAAGTGACAATAATCGGGATACTTACCGGTGATGACCGTAGTTTGAGGAGTTCATGTATTCACTATGTGTTAATGCTTTGTTCCGGTACTCTATTAAAAGGAGGCCTTAATATCCCTTAGTTTCCTAGGACCCCTGCCACGGGAGGGTAGGACAAAAGATGTCATGGCAAGTAGCAATAATTCAAAATTTCTACGTATCACCAAGATCAATCTATGGAGTCATCTAGCAACGAGGGAGGAGTGGATCTACATACCCTTGTAGATCGCGCGGAAGCGTTCAAGAGAACGGGGTTGATGGAGTCGTACTCGTCGTGATCCAAATCACCGATGATCCTAGCGCCGAACGGACGGCACCTCCGCGTTCAACACACGTACGGAGCAACGACGTCTCCTCCTTCTTGATCCAGCAAGGGAGGAGAGTGTGGGGAGTAATTTCAAAATCCTACGCACACGCAAGATCATGGTGATGCATAGCAACGAGAGGGGAGAGTGTTGTCTACGTACCCACGCAGACCGACTGCGGAAGCGTTGACGCAACGTAGAGGAAGTAGTCGTACGTCTTCCCGATCCGACCGATCCAAGCACCGTTACTCCGGCACCTCCGAGTTCTTAGCACACGTACAGCTCGATGACGATCCCCGGGCTCCGATCCAGCAAAGCGTCGGGGAGGAGTTCCGTCAGCACGACGGCGTGGTGACGATCTTGATGTTCTACCGTCGCAGGGCTTCGCCTAAGCACCGCTACAATATGATCGAGGTGGAATATGGTGGCAGGGGGCACCGCACACGGCTAAGGAACGATCTCAAGGATCAACTTGTGTGTCCTAGGGTGCCCCCTGCCTCCGTATATAAAGGAGCCAAGGGGGAGGGGGCCGGCCAAGGAGGGCGCGCCAAGGGAGTCCTACTCCCTCTGGGAGTAGGATTCCCCCCCCCCAATCCTTGTAACATCCCAAATTTTCAATTTGGAATGTTATACACTAGATCATATGCATATCATATTTTCTTGCATTTTGGTTGATCCTAGAAATTTCACGCACTCAAGGACCCTCGGAGAGAGTTGGAGATTTCGTTATTTTCATATTTGGGAGTTTTCTCGAATTTTGAAAATAGGATCATTTGATTTATTTATTTTATCTTCAATAATTTTTCCGGTGTCAAAATATATGAGAGAGGGAATAATATGACTTTCCCAAATTTAGGAAAAATGAAGATATAATAAATAGATCAATTTTTGTTTGCCGGAGTTTAATCGCATTTTATTTGGATAGGGAAAAATGCGCGTTTTCGAAAATTGCATTTTAGGTCCGGAGAAAAGTTCATTTTGTTCGGCTCATTTTTAGGAGTCAGGGAAAATTTACTTTAGATTTTTCGGAGTTTGTTTAGATCTCTTTTTGTTTTTTTTCTGCGCGCGAAATCAGTTAAAAAAAACTGGATCAAAGTCCAGCGCCTTGGGCCAAAGGCCCAGCCGGCCAAGGCTACGGCCAAAGGCCACCACCCCAGGGAGCCGCGCGCCTAGCGCTAGCGCAGGAGGCCGCCGCCTCGCCTCTTGCTCTAAACCGAATCCTAGTAGGACTTTTGTCCTACTTCCGTATATTATTTTTCTATTTCTAGATCTTTTCCTTTCCTTTTTTTTATTCCTATTCCTAGTCTAATTCTTGTCCCTTACCCCAAGTAAACCTTCTCCTCTCCCCATATAAATACCCAAGCACCCCCCCTCTAAATCATCAAACCCAAAGCCTAGAGCTACGCCACACCCGCCGCCGCCTCACCCGCGCCGCCGCCGCACCTTGCCCCGGAGCCCCTCGCCGGAGACCTCGCCGGAGGTTGCCCCGCGTCTCTTTTTCTCGGATCATTTTCTTCTAATCGTTCCGATTTCTTTTCTTCTCTAAACCGTTCCGGTTTTCTAGATCGTTTTTCGTTCGGTTTTCTTTCTTCCGAAACCCTAGATCGGATTCGTTTTCTTCTCCGATTTAGTTGCTTTGGACCGTTCGCCGGACCGTTCGTCCTAACGAATGATTCACCGGATTCTTCTAGGTTAACGAACGTCCGTTCGTTTAACCGTTCTTCTTTTTCTTTTCGTCGGATTTATTCGCGATCGTGATCTCAGATCCGATCTTCTTTCTAGTCTTTCTTTTCGCTTCGTTATCGGAATCAGGTGATTCAAGCGCCTGGAGTTTCGTCTCGAAACCGGCCGTTCCGTCTTAATCAACTTGAACAGTCTTTTGCTACTAGTAAAATTTTGACCTAGATTCAACTTGCTAGACCGAGTTGTTTTCTTCCGCCGTTTGTTTTCCGTCGTTTGTTCGGTTCGTTCTTTCTTTGCAACCGGAGTTCTTAAGTTGAACTTTCTGGTTCGATCTCTTGTTCGAGTTTTACCTGTGCATTAGATGAGTACTTATTGTAGCTTGTTGTTTGTCTGCGATAGATTACCCGGATTGCGCCGCTTGTTACTTCGAAACCCTAGGACTCGCGGATCATCAGCAAGGCAAGTAACACTTTGATCATACCTTTTCTACAACCCATGTTTTATTGCATTAGATCAATCCTCACACATTGCATGATTAGGATCTAATTAAATTGTGGGATGGGAAGTAGATGAGGTAGTACCTATTACCTGTATTATTATGAAACCTTTGGGAGTTACTTCTACGTTTGCTTATTATGCCATGCTATGCTAGTAGACGTGGATTGGGTGAGTGATATCCATGACAGATGTGAGATTGATAATTTTAATGGTTTATCTAAGGTGGCAACTTAAACACACATCTGGGTGGATTGAGGCACCTGATGTCTATCAGGACTTGCCTGTTTTTTTTGGACCGCCACCCAGGCTCAAAGGGATCATAAGATCTTTCATGCTAGAAACTTCCGTGTGCAGCCACATGCTACTATGGGCTCTGGCATAGTTGACTAAGTTGTGCGAACTCTTACGGGTGGACTAGCAGATGTAGGGGATGTAGGTGTACCGGTCTACCCCACATGTAAGGTGCTAGCGCTTCTGAAAGACTATGTCTCGGTCATCCGTCTCTCAAACACCATGTAGTGCGAGAAAACAAACAGAGGCGATCGAGTCATGTGGGGAAAAGTGCGCAACCTCTGCAGAGTAACAAACTAATCATGATTAGCCGTGTCCCCGGTTATGGACAACTTGAGTATCTAGTACTTGAATATCATTGTGAATCTCAACATGTTACCTCTAATTAATGTTATTGGGTTTTAATTATTTTTTAATTGGGATTGAGAATGCTGTCAACCATTCTCAATGTTTCACAACCACCATGATAGTTAAATAAATTTATTCCTTTGCAGTAGGGAAAAACTGGCTTTACGCAAAAACTGTAACCATAGAGCTTTCCACCAGCCATATATGCATATAGTATAGCTGTTTCATTCCATTACTCTCTATGTGTTACTTTGCCAGCATATTCCATGTGCTGACCCGTTTTCGGGCTGCAACGTTAATGTTGCAGACTTTTCAGACGACGATTGAGGTGTTTAGGTCGTGGCCCTATACTCAGTGATGCCGCTGGAGTTGATGGACCCATTTATCTTCCGAGTCTTCCGCTGTTATCGATATTAGATGGCCTTCAGCCATATTTATTGTAATAAGTTCTTTTTGAGCCATCGATGTAATAAGTGTGTGATTGCAACTCTGCTATAAAACCTCGATGTACTGTGTGGTGTCAGCATTACTGATCCAGGGATGACACCGTAGCACAGTAGACGTGATCCATTCGGGTCAGGTCGCTACAGAGATGGTATCAGAGCACACGCTGACTGTAGGACACGACCACTAAGTTAAAGCCATAGATCACCCTTCTCTTCTCATTTTCTAACTCCTCATCTTTTCTACTCTTTAGGATGACGCACGCGAAGATTAAGTACGCTCAACCGGATGAAGGCACACCTTTTGGATTTCACCTGAAGGAAGTCACCAAGTACCTGAACATTGGATTACCAAGCTTCACGGGAACCTTCAACGCCACTCTGCCTGAAGAGGAGCGCTGGAAGATTCAAGCTCACGTTCCGGGAAGGACATTCGCGCCAATCACGAAGCCTATAGATAGTGTTTTCAATGCACCAACCTGGAGTCTAGGAAGGAGCATGGCAGCTCATATCACCATAGGACGCATTGGAGAAGTTTATCAAGAAGACCTCAAGGACACTATCTACCAGATTTGCGGACGCCGAGATGAACAATGGGAGTTAGTCAGCACCAAGAAGGATAGATCCATTGCATCTTTCATCCAGGAGTTAAACCAGCACATTCGACGCCACGAGAACCAGATGTGCAATGATATGATAGAGTTGAAGAATGCGAGGCAAGGATCATCGAGCTAGAAGGAGAACTGAAGTCTACACGCAAGGACTACATGGACGAGATCGTAGCTCTAGCAAGAAACAATTGCGATCTTAAGCAGGAGATTGAAGAACTCAAGAGGAAGTTAGCATCCAAAGAGGAAGACGAGTACGTCGCATGTCCGGACAACTACATCATCATCGACGACACCGATTCGGATCCAAGTGAACCCGACTTTGAAGACGAAGCTGGAGCAGATATCATGGAGTCTTCCACCGGTTCAAATTTCTAGATGACCACCAGATAGTAGTAGTATTTTCCCCCATGTAAACACAATAGTCGAGCACTTTTGCGATAGTTTTTGGCCGTTTGTAAGCCCTTGTTTGATTGATTGAAGTGAATTGTGTGCTTTTGCCTCATGTGCATTTGGGTAGTGTTTTCCCTTTAGACCTCACTCTATTCTTAATTCTCGTCTTTTCTAAACCCTCAGATGCCTCCGAGACGTGACAATGGATTTCCACCGGAGCTCACTCAGTTGATCCAGCAGCAGAATCAATTGATGCAGATGTTAGTCCAGAACCAGCAGAACAACAACAACAACCCACCACCACCACCACCTGTTGACCACTTAGCCCGTTTCCTTAGGCTGAATCCGCCGGTGTTTTCCAGTAGCACCGAGCCAATAGTAGCAGACGATTGGCTCCGCAAGATAGGAAGGGAGTTGACCACTGCAGGATGCACGGATGGTGAGAAAGTGAAGTTTGCCGCACACCAGCTTGACGGACCCGCGGCAGCATGGTGGGAGAATTTCACAGCCACTTACCCAGTTGACACTGTCACATGGGATCAGTTTCAGCAAGCTTTCCGCACTGCCCATGTTTCAGCAGGAGCTATGGCCATAAAGAAGCGTGAGTTTCGCAACTTACGCCAAGGAGGAAGGACTGTTGGCCAGTATGTGGAGGAGTTTAGTAAGCTAGCCCGTTATGCCCCAGATGACGTTGCTACGGATGCAGCTAAGCAGGAGAAGTTTCTGGAAGGACTGAATGATGAGCTAAGCATGCAGTTGATGGTAGCAAGTTTCAACAACTACCAGGAGTTGGTAGATCGTGCCATCATGATTGAAGGGAAGCAACAGCAGATTGAGAACCGTAAGAGGAAGTATGGACAGGGGAAGTATAACTCTGGAGCCCAGCAGAAGCCCCGTTTTACCCCTAAACCGGGATTTCAGTTTCAGCACACCCATGGAGGAGGTAGCTCGCACAACCATAATGGCCACAAGAATGGTAATGGGAATGGAGGAAGCAACGGCCAGAACCGGACCACCCCATCGACCCCAACCAAGAGAGACCTGAGTCAAGTCACCTGTTTCAAGTGTTCGAAGACCGGACATTATGCCAATGAATGTCCTGAAGGCCAGAATGGAAATGGCAATGGAAGCTCTGGGAAAAGAAGCCGAACCCTTTCAATAGGGGACAGGTGAACCACGTTAATGTGGAGGAGGTTGAAGATCACAACCCGATGCAGTAATAGGTAAGTTTTTGGTTAAGTCATTTACGCACTCGTTCTTTGGTTCAGATACTGTATCGGTAAGTTTTGAGTTTAATCATTTACTGCACTCGTTCTTTACTTTATTGATGCTTATCTTGAGTACTGCTGTCAGGGTTCCCATTCGCTTCTCGTTGCTTATCGCATACTTGATTAATTGATTCATAACATTATCAAGTGAGAGAGAATTTGTTGTGTGTAGATAGCTATGTATAGATTGCTACTATGTCGCTGCACTGCCACTTTGAGGATTTTTTATGAATTGCCGTGATTGGACTGTGTGAGATGTTCACAAGCGACCTTTATCGTCTAAGAGATTCATATGCCATATATGTTGCATGTGTGGGGTCCGATACTAAATCAAAAACATTGTTATTAAAATTGCTATGATATATTGGATTGATCACAGTAATGGATTCTTTGCGCCAGACAAGGAGGTTTTCTCTGGAGCACTACTTTCGCCTCGCTTATGGCTTGTGAACAGAAGATAGCCCGCTTCAGGAGACACTGAAGTTTTGGTTCTTATTTTGTCTTGAGTGTGCTTATTATTAGTTTAAACAAATAGATAAGAGTGGACAAACTTTGCTCTAAAGAAGCCTAATGTGAGAAAGATTGTTGAAGTGGGAGCTCCTTACATTTTTCCATGCTCATGATTTAGTGATCTTTGATTACAGAAATCTCACAAAAAAATATTTCCCCTTGTAATCCCTGTATGTATCTATAGCCCATATTTTCCTTGAGTGTTTACTTGCTGTGTTTGTCCGGCTAAGAGAACCAAGGTTTTGGCTTGTATAGCTAATCAGGCATTTGTATTTCCCAACAGGATTGATGTATGCCTATTTATCTGGGTTTTAAATACTCCTAGGTCTTTTTGAGATGTGCTGGCTTACCTACTGGTTTTACTGGCATTTGGCTTTACTGGTCGATGATATGTGGAGGAAATCTCGATCTTATGCTCTCTTGTTTTATTGTCCATATTTTCAAAGAAAGACAATTTTTCTGACTTACCACAACCTAGAAAAGGAAGTAGAGATCAATATGGGTATCCCGGCATGCTGCAACACAGGACACAGCAGTTGAATTTCTAAACGAGCGAGCCTTGATTCAGGAGGAAGTATGGTATGTCAATTTATACAGGACTGGTCACTGTTAGACAGTTTGGATTTATTTGAGACTGTGTTGTAAAGATTTGAATGAAGAGTTGCACCTGAACTGCGTTTTCTTTGAGGAATACCAGGCATTAGCCACATAGATAAGGGTGGAGCATTTTGAGAATTTGATAAAATCTCTCTCTCTATTTTCTCTCCTCGTATCCTACACGTTTGTATACAGTGCCAAAATTTAGTTTAGTTGGTATTTACCCTTACTTAGAAGTAAGTGAAATTTGTTTGGTGATTTATAACTAGATGTTACCCGATTTTTATGTTAAAGTTTGGTTAAGTGAGATTGATAAATCTTTCCAGTATTTGAGTTGAAGGATCTGCATTTACAGAATAATCGCAGAGGATTAAGGAGTGGAAAGATCTTTTGGGAATGGCTGAGGAATCCAAGCAAATAAATTAAAGGATCAAGCCCGCTTGGACTGCCATAGGCAAATCACCTCTTTCTTATTCATACAACAGAGTATTGGGGTCTATTTGTTTCCTTGCCTTTCAGCTAATATCTCCTAGTTATTATATAACCTATCAGTGAAGAATTCCAATGAGTATTTACCCAGCTATAGTTTACTTTCCTCCTGCACACTACTGTTAGGAAATTCCTTGTGTCCTGTTTGGCACATGCCGGTTGGGATACTATTATCCTGTCTTCCTGTCTGGTGCTAGTAAGCCATATTTGTGGTATTCAGCTCCTTGGCGCATTCGATTTTCCTCCCTGTTATCATCGAATCGAATGCTCTCGTAATCCATACCGTGTGTGTGGATGACACTCCTTAGAGATGTACCAGTTTAGATTTAAATAATTAACAATCCTTGGTTAGCGTGTTATTTATGTACCTTGCCTATTCTCACTATCTCACATTTGGTACTGAAAACACCTTGTGTTCGGCATGTATCTTATTCTGCTCTGGCCTGAGACTTACTAGAATAGGTGTTTTAAGAATCCTAGTGGGCAGGCTAATACTTTTACCACAAATCCCCTTGATATGTATGAATGCGATGCACCAGTATCAAAAAGAACGAGTGCAGTAAATGACTTAACCAAAAACTTACCGATTACTGCATCGGGCTGATCTTCAATCCCTCCACATTAACGTGGTTCACCTGTCCCCTATTGAAAGGGTTCGGCTTCTTCCCAGAGCTTCCATTGCCATTTCCATTCTGGCCTTCAGGACATTCATTGGCATAATGTCCGGTCTTCGAACACTTGAAACAGGTGACTTGACTCAGGTCTCTCTTGGTTGGGGTCGATGGGGTGGTCCGGATTCTGGCCGTTGCTTCCTCCATTCCCATTACCATTCTTGTGGCCATTATGGTTGTGCGAGCTACCTCCTCCATGGGTGATGCTGAAACTGAAATCCCGGTTTAGGGGCAAAACGGGGCTTCTGCTGGGCTCCAGAGTTATACTTCCCCTGTCCATACTTCCTCTTACGGTTCTCAATCTGCTGTTGCTTTCCTTCAATCATGATGGCACGATCTACCAACTCCTGGTAGTTGTTGAAACTCGCTACCATCAACTGCATGCTTAGTTCATCATTCAGTCCTTCCAGAAACTTCTCCTGCTTAGGCTGCATCCGTAGCAACGTCATCTGGGGCATAACGGGCTAGCTTACTAAACTCCTCCACATACTGGCCAACAGTCCTTCCTCCTTGGCGTAAGTTGCGAAACTCACGCTTCTTTATGGCCATAGCTCCTGCTGAAACATGGGCAGTGCGGAAAGCTTGCTGAAACTGATCCCATGTGACAGTGTCAACTGGGTAAGTGGCTGTGAAATTCTCCCACCATGCTGCCGCGGGTCCGTCAAGCTGGTGTGCGGCAAACTTCACTTTCTCACCATCCGTGCATCCTGCAGTGGTCAACTCCCTTCCTATCTATGCGGAGCCAATCGTCTGCTACTATTGGCTCGGTGCTACTGGAAAACACCGGCGGATTCAGCCTAAGGAAACGGGCTAAGTGGTCAACAGGTGGTGGTGGTGGTGGGTTGTTGTTGTTGTTGCTGGTTCTGAACTAACATCTGCATCAATTGATTCTGCTTGCTGGATCAACTGAGTGAGCTCCGGTGGAAATCCATTGTCACGTCTCGGAGGCATCTGAGGGTTTAGAAAAGACGAGAATTAAGAATAGAGGGGGTCTAAAGGGAAAACACTACCCATATGCACATGAGGCAAAAGCACACAATTCACTTCAATCAATCAAACAAGGGCTTACAAACGGTCTAACTATCGCAAAAGTGCTCGACTATATTGTGTTTACATGGGGGAATACTACTACTATCTGGTGGTCATCTAGAAATTTGAACCGGTGGAAGACTCCATGATATCTGCTCCAGCTTCGTCTTCAAAGTCGGGTTCACTTGGATCCGAATCGGTGTCGTCGATGATGATGTAGTTGTCCGGACATGTGACGTACTCGTTCCTCCTGGGATGCTAACTTGCTCTTTGAGTTCTTCAATCTCCTGCTTAAGATCGCAATTGTGCCTTGCTAGAGCTACGATCTCGTCCATGTAGTCCTTGCGTGTAGACTTCAGTTCTCCTTCTAGCTCGATGATCCTTGCCTTCGCATTCTTCAACTCTATCATATCATTGCACATCTGGTTCTCGTGGCGTCGAATGTGCTGGTTTAACTCCTGGATGAAAGATGCAATGGATCTATCCTTCTTGGTGCTGACTAACTCCCATTGTTCATCTCCGGCGTCCGCAAATCTGGTAGATAGTGTCCTTGAGGTCTTCTTGATAAACTTCTCCAATGCGTCCTATGGTGATATGAGCTGCCATGCTCCTTCCTAGACTCCAGGTTGGTGCATTGAAAACACTATCTATGGGCTTCGTGATTGGCGCGAATGTCCTTCCCGGAACGTGAGCTTGAATCTTCCAGCGCTCCTCTTCAGGCAGAGTGGCGTTGAAGGTTCCCGTGAAGCTTGGTAATCCAATGTTCAGGTACTTGGTGACTTCCTTCAGGTGAAATCCAAATGGTGTGCCTTCATCCGGTTGAGCGTACTTAATCTTCGCGTGCGTCATCCTAAAGAGTAGAAAAGATGAGGAGTTAGAAAATGAGAAGAGAAGGGTGATCTATGGCTTTAACTTAGTGGTCGTGTCCTACAGTCAGCGTGTGCTCTGATACCATCTCTGTAGCGACCTGACCCGAATGGATCACGTCTACTGTGCTACGGTGTCATCCCTGGATCAGTAATGCTGACACCACACAGTACATCGAGGTTTTATAGCAGAGTTGCAATCACACACTTATTACATCGATGGCTCAAAAAGAACTTATTACAATAAATATGGCTTAAGGCCATCTAATATCGATAACAGCGGAAGACTCGGAAGATAAATGGGTCCATCAACTCCAGCGGCATCACTGAGTATAGGGCCACGACCTAAACACCTCAATCGTCGTCTGAAAAGTCTGCAACATTAACGTTGCAGCCCGAAAACGGGTCAGCACATGGAATATGCTGGCAAAGTAACACATAGAGAGTAATGGAATGAAACAGCTATACTATATGCATATATGGCTGGTGGAAAGCTCTATGGTTACAGTTTTGCGTAAAGCCAGTTTTTCCCTACTGCAAAGGAATAAATTTATTTACTATCATGGTGGTTGTGAAACATCGAGAATGGTTGACAGCATTCTCAATCCCAATTAAAAATAATTAAAACCCAACAACATTAATTAGAAGTAACATGTTGAGATTCACATGATATTCAAGTACTAGATACTCAAGTTGTCCATAACCGGGGACACGGCTAATCATGATTAGTTTGTACACTCTGCAGAGGTTTGCGCACTTTTCCCCACAAGACTCGATCGCCTCCGTTTGTTTTCTCGCACTACATGGTGTTTGAGAAACGGATGACCGAGACATAGTCTTTCAGAAGCGACTAGCACCTTACATGTGGGGTAGACCGGTACACCTACATCCCCTACATCTGCTAGTCCACCCCGTAAGAGTTCGCACAACTTAGTCAACTATGCCAGAGCCCATAGTAGCATGTGGCTGCACACGGAAGTTTCTAGCATTGAAAGATCATATGATCCCTTTGAGCCTGGGTGGCGGTCCAAAAAAAAACAAGCAAGTACTGATAGACATCAGGTGCCTCAATCCACCCAGATGTGTGTTTAAGTTGCCACCTTAGATAAACCATTAAAATTATCAACTCACATCTGTCATGGATATCACTCACCCAATCCACGTCTACTAGCATAGCATGGCATAAAAGCAAACATAGAAGTAACTCCCAAAGGTTTCATAATAATACAGGTAATAGGTACTACCTCATCTACTTCCCATCCCACAATTTAATTAGATCCTAATCATGCAATGTGAGAGGATTGATCTAATGCAATAAAACATGGGTTGTAGAAAAGGTATGATCAAAGTGTTACTTGCCTTGCTGATGATCCGCGAGTCCTAGGGTTTCGAAGTAACAGGCGGCGCAATCCGGGTAATCTATCGCAGACAAACAACAAGCATACAATAAGTACTCATCTAATGCACAGGTAAAACTCGAACAAGAGATCGAACCAGAGTAGTTCAACTTAAGAACTCCGGTTGCAAAGAAAGAACGAAAAACAAACGGCGGAAGAAAACAACTCGGTTCTAGCAAGTTGAATCTAGGTCAAAATTTTACTGTAGCAAAAGCTTGTTCAAGTTGATTAGACGGAACGGCGGTTTCGAGACGAAACTCCAGGCGCTTGAATCACCTGATTCCGATAAACGAGCGAAAAGAAAGACTAGAAAGAAGATCGGATCTGAGATCGCGATCGCGGAATAAATCCGACGAAAAGAAAAAGAAGAACGGTTAAACGAACGGACGTCGTTAACCTAGAAGAATCCGGTGATCACGTTCGTTAGGACGAACGGTCCGGCGTGAAACGGTCCAAAGGCAACTAAATCGGAGAAGAAAACGAATCCGATCTCGGTTTCGGAGAAGAAAAACCGAACGAAAAACCGATCGATCTAGAAAACCGGAACGGTTTAGAGAAGAAAAGAATCGGAACGATTAGAAGAAAACGATCCGAGAAAAAGAGACGCGGGGCAACCTCCGGCGAGGTCTCCGGCGAGGGGCTCCGGCGGCGTGGGCGTGGGGCGGCAGCGTGGGCAAGGTGCGGCGGCGGCGCGGGTGTGGGGTGGCGGCGCGGCGCGGGTGTGGTGGAGCTCTAGGCTTTGGGTTTGATGATTTAGAGGGGGGGTGCTTGGGTATTTATATTGGGGAGAGGAGGAGGTTTACTTGGGGTAGGGGACAAGAATTAGACTAGGAATAGGAATAGAAAAAAGGAAAGGAAAAGATCTAGAAATAGAAAAGGATATACGGAAGTAGGACAAAAGTCCTACTAGGATTCGGTTTAGAGCAAGAGGCGAGGCGGCGGCCTCCTGCGCCAGCGCTAGGCGCGCGCGGCTCCCTGGGGGCGGTGGCCTTGGCCGTAGCCTTGGCCGGTTGGGCCTTTGGCCCAAGGCGCTGTACTTTGATTTTTTTTAACTGGTTCTCGCGCAGAAAAAAAACAAAAAGAGATCTAAACGAACTCCGAAAAAGCTAAAGTAAATTTTCCCCGACTCCTAAAAATGATCCGAACAAAATGAACTTTTCTCCGGACCTAAAATGCAATTTTCGAAAACGCGCATTTTTCCCTATCCAAATAAACTGCAAATAAACACCGGAAAACAAAAATTGATCTATTTATTATATCTTCATTTTTTCCTAAATTTGGGAAAGTCATATTATTCCCTCTCTCATATATTTTGACACCGGAAAAATTATTGAAGATAAAATAAATAAATCAAATGATCCTATTTTCAAAATTCGAGAAAACTCTCAAATATGAAAATAACGAAATCTCCAACTCTCTCCGAGGGTCCTTGAGTTGCGTGAAATTTCTAGGATCAACCAAAATGCAAGAAAATATGATATGCATATGATCTAGTGTATAACATTCCAAATTGAAAATTTGGGAATCCTATTCCAACTAGGGGGGGGGGGGAATCCTACTCCCAGAGGGAGTAGGACTCCCTTGGCGCGCCCTCCTTGGCCGGCCGCCCCCTCCCCCTTGGCTCCTTTATATACGGAGGCAGGGGGCACCCTAGGACACACAAGTTGATCCTTGAGATCGTTCCTTAGCCGTGTGCGGTGCCCCCTGCCACCATATTCCACCTCGATCATATTGTAGCGGTGCTTAGGCGAAGCCCTGCGACGGTAGAACATCAAGATCGTCACCACGCCGTCGTGCTGACGGAACTCCTCCCCGACGCTTTGCTGGATCGGAGCCCGGGGATCGTCATCGAGCTGTACGTGTGCTAAGAACTCGGAGGTGCCGGAGTAACGGTGCTTGGATCGGTCGGATCGGGAAGACGTACGACTACTTCCTCTACGTTGCGTCAACGCTTCCGCAGTCGGTCTGCGTGGGTACGTAGACAACACTCTCCCCTCTCGTTGCTATGCATCACCATGATCTTGCGTGTGCGTAGGAAATTTTTTTGAAATTACTGCGTTCCAACACTCTCCTCCACATGACCCTGCTGGATCAGATGTTTGAAGGAAGGGAGACGTCGTGGCTCGTATGTGTGTTGAACGAGCGAGTGCCATCCGTCGAGAGCCGCCGGCGACTCGGATCATCGGTGATGTGGGGGATCACGTACGAGTCAGACATTCCATCACCCCACTGCCGTGTCTTCTTGGAAGCGCCAATTCACTGCTGGATCTACACTTCACGGTGTATTGTCAGATCCATTCTCCTTTCGGTTGCCTAGATGACTCCATAGCATTTGATTCTCGGTGATACGTATTAGAATATTTGAATATATTGCTTACGTTCAAATAATCTTTCTGTCCTCCCTCCCGTGGTTCCGTGGGCAGTCCTTAGGGTCCTAGCGGAAACTAAGGGATATTAAGGCCTCCTTTTAATAGAGTACCGGAACAAAGCATTAACACATAGTGAATACATGAACTCCTCAAACTACGGTCATCACCGGTAAGTATCCCGATTATTGTCACTTCGGGGTTAACGGATCATAACACATAATAGGTGACTATAGACTTGCAAGATAGGATCAAGAACTCTCATATATTGATGAAAACATAATAGGTTCAGATCTGAAATCATGGCACTCGGGCCCTAGTGACAAGCATTAAGCATAGCAAAGTCATAGCAACATCAATCTCAGAACATAGTGGATACTAGGGATCAAACCCTAACAAAACTAACTCGATTACATGATAAATCTCATCCAACCCATCACCGTCCAGCAAGCCTACGATGGAATTACTCACGCACGGCGGTGAGCATCATGAAATTGGTGATGGAGGATGGTTGATGATGACGACGCGACGGATCCCCTCTCTCCGGAGCCCCGAACCCCGATCCCCTGAGATACGTCCAGCAAGCCTACGATGGAATTACTCCGCATGGCGGTGAGCATCATGAAATTGGTGATGGAGGATGGTTGATGATGACGATGGCGACGGATTCCCCTCTCCGGAGCCCCGAACGGACTCCAGATCAGCCCTCCCGAGAGGTTTTAGGGCTTGGCGGCGGCTCGTATCGTAAAACGCGATGAATCCTTCTCTCTGATTTTTTCTCCCCGAAACCAAATATATAGAGTTGGAGTTGAGGTCGGAGGAGCTCCAGGGGGCCCACGAGGTAGGGGGGCGCGCCCCCACCCTCGTGCAGGGTGGGCCCCCTGGTCTTCATCTTTTGCAAGGATTTTTTATTATTTCCGAAGATGTTCCGTGAAGTTTCAGGTCATTCCGAGAACTTTTGTTTCTGCACATAAATAACACCATGGCAATTCTGCTGAAAACAGCGTCAGTTCGGGTTAGTTCCATTCAAATCATGCAAGTTAGAGTCCAAAACAAGGGCAAAAGTGTTTGGAAAAGTAGATACGACGGAGACGTATCAACTCCCCCAAGCTTAAACCTTTGCTTGTCCTCAAGCAATTCAGTTGAAAACTGAAAGTGATAAAGAAAAACTTTTACAAATGTTTGCTCTTACAAAGCATGTATGATAAAGAAAAACTTTTACAAACTCTGTTTGCTCTTGTTGTTGTAAATATGTAAAGCCAGCATTCAGTTTTCAGCAAAGATTATGAACTAACCATATTCACAATAACGCTTAGGTCTCAAGTTTACTCATATCAATGGCATAATCAACTAGCGAGCAATAATAATAAATCTCGGATGACAACACTTTCTCAAAACAATCATAATATGATATAACAAGATGGTATCTCGCTAGCCCTTTCTGAGACCGCAAAACATAAATGCAGAGCACCTTTAAAGATCAAGGACTGACTAGACATTGTAATTCATGGTAAAAGAGATCCAGTCAAGTCATACTCAATGTAAACTAATAAGTAATGAATGCAAATGACAGCGGTGCTCTCCAACTGGTGCTTTTTAATAAGAGGATGATGACTCAACATAAAAGTAAATAGATAGGCCCTTCGCAGAGGGAAGCAGGGATTTGTAGAGGTGCCAGAGCTCGGTTTTGACATAGAGGTGAATATATTTTGAGCGGTATACTTTCATTGTCAACATAACAACCAAGAGATGGCGATATCTTCCATGCTACACACATTATAGGCGGTTCCCAAACAGAATGGTAAAGTTTATACTCCCCCTCCACCAACAAGCATCAATCCATGGCTTGCTTCGAAACAACGAGTGCCTCCAACTAACAAGAGTCCCAGGGGGAGTTTTGTTTGCAATTATTTTGATTTAGTTTTGCATAAAGCATGGGACTGGGCATCCCGGTGACCAGCCTTTCTCGTGAGTGAGGAGCGGAGTCCACTCCTCTTGAGAATAACCCGCCTAACATGGAAGATACGAACAACCCTAGTTGATACATGAGCTATTCGAGCATACAAAACAGGATATTTATTTGAAGGTTTAGAGTTTGGCACATACAAATTTACTTGGAACGGCAGGTAGATACCGTATATAGGTAGGTATGGTGGACTCATATGGAATAACTTTGGGGTTTATGGGATTGGATGCACAAGCAGTATTCCCGCTTAGTACAGGTGAAGGCTAGCAAAAGACTGGGAAGCGACCAGCTAGAGAGCGACAACAGTCATGAACATGCATTAAAATTAATCAATACCGAATGCAAGCATGAGTAGGATATAATCCACCATGAACATAAATATCGTGAAGGCTATGTTGATTTTGTTTTAACTACATGCGTGAACATGCGCCAAGTCAAGTCACTTAAATCATTCAGAGGAGGATACCACCCTATCATACCACATCACAACCATTTTAATAGCATGTTGGCACGCAAGGTAAACCATTATAAGCTCCTAGCTAATCAAGCATGGCACAAGAAACTATGATCTCTAGTTGTCATTGCAAACATGTTTATTCATAATAGGCTGAATCAGGAACGATGAACTAATCATATTTAAAAACAAGAGGGAGTTCATACGTTCATCAGCTTTTCTCATCTCAGTCAGTCCATCATATATCGTCATAATTGCCTTTCACTTGCACGACCAAATAGTGTGAATAATAATAATAGTGCACGTGCATTGGACTAAGCTGGAATCTGCAAGCATTCAATAAACAGGAGAAGACAAGGCAATATGGGCTCTTTTGTCAGATCAACAATTAATGCATATAAGAGCCACTTCAACAATTTAATTATGGTCTTCTCCTATCGACCCCCAAAGAAAAGAAAAGAAATAAAACTATTTACATGGGAAAGCTCCCAACAAGCTAAAAGAAGAAAAAATATTTTTGGGTTTTCTTTTTAATTACTACTACAAGCATGGAAAGTAAATTAATTAAAAGCTACAACTATGGATCGAATACACCTATGAAAAAGTTCTGTGGAAAATGAGCACTGATATTCTGGCATGAGGTCGTGAGCCATAAATGTATGTCGGTGAGAAATTTTCTCCACAAGCTTATGCTTTTGTAGCCCGCCTAGTTGGGTCTCTATGGGCCTTTAACTGAGTCTGGTACCATCTGGTGCTCCCTATTCTATGAAAATGTCACCTGCCCCCCTCTCCTCTCTTCCCCCCCCCCCCTCCCCCCCCCTGTGGGCCCCCCCCCCCCCCCCGCCCTGGCGGCACCCCCCCCCCCCCCCCCCCGTGGCCGGCTGGCGGATATCCATAATAATAGTTGGGGTCGTACTGAGATGCAGCGGCTATCGCCTCCTGAGCTGCAGCGTGGCGACGAGTGGCCTCCGCCTCCTCTCGTACTCATCTTGCCTCCTCTCTGGTAATAACATATCTTCCTTTTGCCTGATAATCAAAGAAGGCAGGAGCAGGGAGAGTAATACGGACAGCACGACGTCTGTCAAAGATTAGCGATACTGGAGAGGTGATTCATTCCTCTCGACAAACTGGTGGTGAACCATAGCCTCATAATCCAAATAAGCAGGAGGCAACTCAATATCATCTTCACGTATGGCTATACCAAGAAAATTAGCTATGCGGGTTGCATAAATTCCACCAAAGAAATCTCCATTAAATCTATTAAGATGCAACCTACGTGCAACAATGGCTCCCAAATTATAAGATTTATCTCCTAACACAGCACTCCTAAGAATACTGAGGTCGGGGACACACATGTGACATGCCTCATCTTTACCATTAATGCATCTACCTATGAAGAGAGCAAAATAATGTATAGCAGGAAAGTGAATGCTCCCTATGGTAGCTTGTGTTATATCTCTAGATTCCCCACAGTTATAACTAGCAAGAAAATCTCTAAATTCAGATTTGCGAGGATCCTGATACTACCCCATTGTGGAAGTTTGCAAGCAGTGGTAAAATCCTCTAAGTCCATAGTGTAAGAATTTTCATAAAGATCAAACAGGACAGTTGGAGAATTACGTGAAGATGAAAATTCAAACCTCCTCACAAAGGAACTAGTGAGATAGTGGATACTGGCGCACTTTTCTTCCTCGAAGCTCACAAGATCAGCATTACGCAAATATGCGTTAAATTCTTCCTTAATTCCTGCTCGATCGTCATAAATTTCTGGTGAGCATTCACAAGGACGCACTGGAGCGTCTCTTGGTGGCTCATCATCAGCATCACGCATTGCAAGCCTGGGTCCTTGCTTCCTTGAAGAACCACCTTGGTACATTTTCCTAAACATATTTCTTCCTCTGAAAAATTCTGAAATTTTTAGTAACTTCAAAATAAAAGTGAACCAAACTCAATAATATTGATAGCAACTACTCCTACAAGTGCCTAGAGCCTATATCATGCATCAAAACTACTTTTGACCATATAAATTTGACATGCAAGCTCAAGAACAGGGTCACCTAAGCAGCAAAAATTTGCAATGAATAAAGCACTAGAACAAAAACTAATTGGACCAATGGAGGAGTCACATACCAAGGAACAATCTCCCCAAGCAGTTTTGTGAGAGGTGCTTTGAGCAAGGAGATCGAAAATGGCAGCAATGAGCTAGAACTCGTGCTTGAGCTGGATATTCGTGTTTGTGGGAGGAAGGAAGAAGTGTGTGGGTGCAGGAATAAGTGGAGCACCGGGGCGACCACTGAGACAGCATCTATTCTTCGTGTAAAGGTGAGGCAGTGTTCCCATGATTAGTACGAGACCTACCCATCTTAGTAGGCGATATGCGATCAGAGTGACGACTATATACACTGTAGCACGTATCGTCACACATGTAGCCAGCCGTTATACAATTCTAGCCACGAATAAGCAATACATCTCTGATGAGGAGTATGCATTATAATAGAAGACTTTAGCAAAATACTAGGGCTTAATCAAGTATGATCGTCGTGGCAGGAAAAAAGTCAGAGGGAGAGAGTTTCAGCGGCATTGCCACGACTTAGCCTATTTTTACCGAGGGTAAGGTTTCCCTATTGCACCCACAGATTAATTTTCACAACCTAGTACATCAAGAGTATATCCTCGTATTATTATATGTCCATATCATAAGAAGCTAAAAACTTTAGAAGTAGGCAGCTAGAACATTTTTGGGTCATTTGTATGAAGCGAATATAGTTACGGAATAAATCAATGAATCACCATATTTCATCTAATTAGAATCAATAGATCAAAAAGAATCCACATAAGCGAGACTATTGAGATGTTAGCAAGCGTTCACTAAAATAATCATTCACTCACCTCTCCAAAACTCATTCATATCAAGAAAAAACAGTGGAATCTTCATTAACACCCTTGAGAAGAATTCAAAGAGACACTAGACTGTTTACCGATCACTAAGTTCAAACGCGAGAGGAGATATGCCAGACATATAGTCACAACATATCATAGATAAATACATATATGGCTTACATGGATAGGTTAGGTATATATGCGCAAAAGAGGTCACAATCACGAATACGCTCTCAAATAACTTAACTCGAAGATCCATTTTGCCACAGAATAGGGTTGACTATCAAGAGAAATGTGAGGATGGTCAATCGCATTGAAGAAGTATACACCTGTCTGAATTCGCTCTATTGAACTCGATATAACATAAATAAAGCGCATCATTGAAGCATATTAAGAGGGTACAAATCCAAATAAAAGCCTTAGGTATAGACATTCAAAAAGTCGGCCTCCTCACAGCATAACATGCACATAAGTAAAACAGCCTATCCAAGACACTACATACCGATCGGCACATCCTCACATCTGTCAGCTAGAATTTTCAGGATAGGCGAATGCAAAGTCAACAAACGTACCACACGTATATAAATTCATCTAAGAAACAAGAAGAAGACAATAACAACAGCACGATCCTCGTCGAGACATAATCTGTGCACATCAGCTACCACAAATATTATTGTTATCACGTACTCATGAAGCTCACTAATTGATCACTTTATCTACCCTGACGACTATAAAAACAGCTAGGACAACACCATCAGCCCTGATATTCTTATTTCATGGGAGATAGTGGTAAGGCTCTCTCTATCTATACTTAAGCATAAATATCTGCATCAAGCAGTAGAAAAAGGAATCACGCATCATCAAAGTCAAGGTCTAATTTCGATCTTGCAGGCACGTTCGCCGAGCAGAGCGAAAGGCGAGACTGAGCATGTGAAGACCCATATCTACTCTTTTTAGTCGCCATCTCTATCGACCAGATAATATCAGAGATTAGATGAGCAGAGGGGGTAGGAGTACATATAATGCAGGAAGTTCCCTGTTACATCAGTGTATCGAGTTCTCGGTATATTGTTGGGTTTATGACCTGATCGACCTATCGAGTCGACATTGCACTCAGCTAATGGCTAGTGGCCGCTACTACAGCGACACGTATACACGGTGCTCTGAGTGCTAAATGACTGTATATCACATTGGCTCATATATCTAGCATCCAGTTACGATTCTAAGCTTCACTATGCCCGGAACACTCCAGTCAACAATGACCACCAGATGCTCGTATCTCTGTTTTACGAATAGGACGACGCTTACACCGCAAGGAATATCTTCCGCAGAAGTGAGCGATGTCTCGATGTGTCTCAGGCTAGAAGTGTTCCTAGTCTTTTCACGGTAGCAAATCAAAAAAATTCGCGCTGTACGAACCACACAAAGTGCGAGATCACTCAGGCAATGCGAGCCTATAGGAAATAGAGGTGAGAGGTGGTGTCACGTACCCGGGGTAGACCGAAGCGACCGTAGGACGAACTTCCATCGGTCGATGTCAAATGTCGTCCCGGCGTCGCACCTCGAACTCAAGATACAGCGAGTATCTGAGACTCGAGTCACGAACACAATCAGCTAATGAAACTTCCCGAACCACCACAGAGGGTCGAGGGAATCCATCACAGACCGGTAAAAAGAGGTGACGTGATCGCGCCAGGTCTTGGCCTGAAGAGTGACACGATGAGCGCCAGGTGCGGGGGCGGAGGGTAGAGAGGTGATGAAGCATGAGCGCGGCACCCGGCGACGCGGTCGAAGATGCATTGTCATGATCTTGAACTAAGGAGCGGCGGCCCGACCCTCAAAAATGGGAGGCGAGAGAGAGGTGGCCGGTAGCGAAGTCCCATGGGCCGCGTAGCGGACAGGCATGAACCCACTCGCTGAAGTCACGCACTCCTGGAGCAGCTGGATGAACACCCACGGCCACATACCTTCTTTCTCCACTGAGTGAAAGGAAGGATCGCGGTAAGGAGAGGAAGGTGAACAGGATGGACGACGTACCCTACGCAGGACGTGCCGAGGGACGGGAGGACCAGCAACCCTATGTAAGCGCACTCGTCCTGTAATCGCCGAGGTGGCTAGGGACCAGTGAGCCAGGCTCGCGAGAAGCTGGCCTGTCGAAGAGTAACGGATACTGTGCCGTGAGAGAAAGAGATCGCCGACACGACTTGGAGCACGATGCACCGGAATGATCACAGAGAGTCCCGAGTTCGCGATGATACAGTACGCAAAAAGGTGGTAGTGCATGGAGCAGGTCGACACCAAGGTTGTGCGGAGAGAGAGTGAACCCGGGTTACATACTCGTGATGGACCTGGTGAGCTAGACGCGTGGACGCAGATGAACAGTCATCCACCAGGTCCCGAGTAAAGCTCACTAGCGATTATTAGTCGCGGTAGCACCACATGGTAGACACGACTTACAGTCACAACACCGTAACATGGACCCCGATGGCACACTCCCGTCAGGGACCAACAAGTAATCTAAACCACAATGTGAGGACCTAGGACGCTCACCAACTGAGCATCACGACGATTCAGAGTCCACCAAAATCTTTGACACGGACGCAGCCACGAACCAACCATCATGTTTCCTTGTCATCGCACGTATTCAATTCAGCTTGAACTCACGTTCTTACGACCGTAGGAGGGTCCGTTCCGTTCGTGTTTTAAATGCAGATTACCCACAGAACCCTTCAGTTCAATCCTCTTGTTAATCCGAAGCGAGAGGATCCCATTCTTCGATACAATGGCCGCGATCGCCCAATAGCAAATCCCAGTACCAGTTTCCTACCCATCATTTTATGCTGCACAGAATCCTTCCAGCGAACTAATTTGGTGTGGCTCTCGCTATATCGTGCGCGAGGATTACGGGCAACGCCCCATCGAGCATCATCGACAACAAGCACCCGATATCGGATCTGCACATCCTAACTTGGATCTATCCTGCCATGACCACAAAACCACCGACAGATTCGGACCAGCTGACCCCCCTAATAGAACTTTATATCACCTAGTGTCCTCGGATGAAGCTATCGGATAGGCACGACAGGGTTGTTCCACGAATGTCAAAAGTGTTCCAGCCTAGAGCTTAAGAATATGATAAAAGAGAAAGAAAGTAAAAAGCCTACACCATCACATTATGACATCAACCTAGCGTTTAGTCTCAAGACGACAATCGTATGCTACTCCTCTCGATAACACATGGAATCCCGTCATAAGTGGAAAAACCCATGCAATTGTACGGCTCGAAGCCAAACTTAAGCCATCCATTGAAAACGACTATTCAAGTAAGGCAACTAGGGACACTCTGTTTTGTCACACACAATGTTTTCGGTAATATTCTAGCATAATAATACAGCAGTTATCAGATTATAGCAGGACAATGAGAATAGACAGACTCATTTATTATTCGCACCGATACCCTGCTCTCGTATCTTAACGACTCACTGCATACGAGATCTAGACACTCGATGGAGTCAGTTGTCTCCTGTCTATTTGCACCGTCTGTGTCCGGAGCAGTGTAGTCAACGGTACGTCTGTACATGCTCAACACGTCATGGACTACTTAATCTGTACTGTATCTGAATGCAAATTGCGTGGCGCCTCATATCATGCCCCTTCGCCTTGAACCCAGTTATATATAGTATCCCAGGACATGGCGTAAATACGTTGGAAGCGATGACTTTGACTGGCTGGTTTGGTTCTAGGATAGATGAATGCAACCATCGTAGAGCTACGTGCTCACGCATTTCAGAAACAATGCATGGATTGAGCACTAGGATTGGCACTCGGGTATTCGGGTCCCAGCAATGTCAGGAGGCGCCGTACAATACACGGTGGCCCACTCAGCTCCTCACTCTAGTCGGTTCCCCCGCTGAATGCAGGTGGAGGAATAAGTATTGTTGCACGTAATAAGGAGGCACTCTTCCATTGCCTATTGAGCTCCGGTCTGCACAGCAGACGCTAGATCTACAGTCCAGAGCCTAATCGTTCCATCCGTGGACACTGGTCCACGAACCGAGACACTCCAAGCTCTCAAGTACAGACTATCAAAGTTCCTTACCATACGTTGCACGGGCACTTCGGCGACTTTGAGTCAGCCGGGATAGTTCAAAGCTGCACGACAGTAAACAGCGCTTCACACCTTGTTCCCCATAGAGCGAAAACTTTACCTTCACGAGTCAGTTAAGCACCAGTCAGGACGTGGGTGGAAAAGGACCGGACGGAGTAAGGAGAGCCGTGATTTTGAGAGCAGCGGAGAGATGACACTGAGAGCGTCTATGTGAAAAGACGCCAGCTTATGAGGATACCGGACATTATAGCCACAAGTTTGAACACAAGACCAGAGATAGCTAATCATAATAGCGAAGTCACTATCGCAGATAGTAATTTCGTCTAGCTACGGAGATAGGTGAGAGCTGGCACGCTAACTACAAAATGTAGGAAGGGTTTGGGAGACCAAACGCAATGGAGACAGCGAGATGATTTAGAGCGATGGTTGGGTTAGGGGGGTGAGTAGTCTAGGGATGGCCTGAGCACTCAGCACGTCGGTGATAGGGAGAAGCTTAACCCAACGGAGATAGCGTGGGGCGGTGAGGTCACGGCAGGCTCCACCCACAAGTCATCGAAGGACAACTTCTATCCACACGACCGTTGCCACAATCGCCGCAATTACGCAGACTCGGCACCAACGAAGACGGTAGACAGAGTCCTCGTCAGGTCAGGGAACAGACAGCGATCGAATTCCCGTCGCTGGTCTACATGAGGAGCGCGTCTGGAGCATAGAGAGTACCCAGACGGTATATTAGAAGAGCACTTACGGCACGCGTCAAGGACATGCTAGAAATAGTGACCATTCACGGAGATAGCTACACAAGTAACACATGGAGTTAGAGTCTAGATATGGAGAGCAACCAGCTCTTTGAGCTTTAACATATGGACAAAAGTGCAAAAATCCGCCTCCTCTACCAGGGATGGTTCATACGGAGGAGAGCAGATGAGTGGAAAGACACTGGGATAGCTAAGATCAGATCATGTTGCGCCAAGGAACATAGTCCTAGACCTCAACAAAATTCCGACGCTCTCTCTCAGAAAGATGGGTGTCCAGCTAGGCGAAGATGGGTATGAGTGATTCATACTTTTATTGATCTGCGATAATAAGGAGTGTCACATGGTCGCGGTCGAGTCGAAAGTATACTACCAAGCCATGATACCGCGTCCGTAGCTGATCCAGCACGAGCCAGTTAACATTTTTTTTTTGCGAAGACTCACCATTGGGGACCCGGAAGGGTTACTATCTGGCGTTGGTACCGACTTTCGCAGATACGCGCTGCGTAAGGTGGAGACACTGTTGCGATATCGTATTGACTGCACGAGGTCACCAGGGAGAGGCAACCTGATTCTGCGATGAGCGGGCGGTAGTGGGAGGACTAACGCCAAGCCCGCCGGACGCGCGCCTTAACACAGATCAGTTAACACGCAATAGTCTATTTGGTTACGTAAGCCTCTATGACACCACAGTTAGGACTTCAGGCACGAGCTGTGAGACCGATTTCACGAACCTACCGAGTGAACACCAGGAGTTGTGGGAAGACGTAAGGACCGTAAGCCAGAGGTGCATTGTAATTCTATGAAGAGGACAGCCAGATCACAACGACAGCGGTGAAGGAGCGAAATTAGGCTCGAGTAGTGATGTTTCACAACTGACGAGAGATAAGCGAGGACTACGACGATAAGGCCAGGAGGAATTTCCACATTAGGTCGGGACCGATCTGCCATATGGTTGCCTGGTATGCTAGATGAAACGGCAGAAGGAATAGCGCAGGAGATAAGTATCTGGGGGGGTCGAGGAGTGGTAGATGCTCTACGAGGGTTTACAGCGTGTGGGAGATGGTAGTGAGGGGGATGAGGCCAGCGATGGGAGTACGGTGGGGCGAGTGAGGCCTGCGCGGCAGCACAGCCGGCCGCGGGGAGGAGGGAGCAGGCAGTCCCGCCGGCGCTTGTTTGAGCGGCTGGAGCAGGAAGAGTAGAGATTGAAGAAGCACGACGGCCGTTCGATGGACATCCAACAGTCACTGCTTGTGCGTCAACCTTTTTTTAGGAAAGCCTCAAATCTGTGGAAAACAGCATACAGCCCATCTGCCATTATTTCTAATAATTTACAGCCCATTTGCTAATTCTTAAGGTTTTTTTGGAGCCCATATTCTTTTTGTTAGCATTACAGCCCATATTGTGGCCACGGTTAAAAAATTATACGAAATTTTGCATATTTTGGTGCGCCGAACTGTTTTTAATCCCGAAATTTCGACTCCACATTCAAACTGATTTTAAAAATAAATGTATATCAATATAAAATCCAACAAATTCTCCACGCATAAAAATTAATGTAATTTAAAATCTTGAAATGAAAAAAAGATATTTGAAACTAATTTCGGTATATGATGTGTAAAATAACACCATTTCTCATTACTGATGGGCCACAGAAGGAAGAACCAGAATTGTAATTTATATCTTCCTTTAATATAGTTTAAGCCATAATACCATATGACATTAGATATACGGTATATTATGATAAGTAAACTTTGGATTAGCATCTGACAGTCGAGTTAGGTTCCTTAATGTAATTCATCAAGATATAATGATAACAACTCATGTAATTCATACATGATACACGTGATGTATTGCGCTCAATATTATTTCCTCGGCACAGTTCCGGAGAAAGCACATCTCCTCATCGTCTTGAAAAGAGTTGTAGACCCATGACACGGGGCCACCTTGACAACCAAGAGCCAAATCGGTAGACATGGCAATAAAAAATCTGGACGCTGTCGACGCTATGGTGGACCTCTCACCGTTCAGCCAAATTAATATTTCTCACATACAATTACACTCTTATAGAATGGATCGTCCGAAGTCACATTACGTGTATTGACATACACATCTGCACTACACCTGTTGCCTTGCACGTCGGCTAGCCTGAGTAGCAAACCCAAACGGTGACAGATGGAGAGTTAACGGCACAATTAGAAGACTAAGATGCAAAGGGACGACGCCGTGAGACGCACGAGGAGCGAAGACGACGAGACACAATAGGGAGTGCCACAAGAAGAGCGGACGATTATGTGAGTACGAGGTTCTAGTCAAGGTACCGCCTCTGGTGTGAGGCTAACAGCTCGCGGGCCGAGAGACCAAGAATTAAGCCGAAGAGAGAGATTAGTCAGATGAAGATAGATCGAGGAGAATTAGCTATCTGTGCGGACATGCTCGTGAGATCTTGCTAAGTAGTCAGGGCGGCGGTGGGGAGAGGTCGCTGCACTCGAGCATAGCGTTGCCGCACGAGAAATAGAGAGGCAAGAGCAACGCGGCACAAGCCAGACTTAGGAACCCAGCAGCAACGCTTACGAGACAGCCTGGCAGCCAAGACATTCTCAAAGGCTGACCGAAGCACTAACGAGCTCACATTTGGACTCCTGCGACTATACCTATACCGATGGAGAGCTGAGAAGTTCGTTGACATTGAGGTTGATTTTGACAAACGCCCTCATATCTCGGTAACACACCTCACTAGGCCATATTCTCCCCACACGCTCACCGTCCTCCCCAACCGAGAGGAATGGGTTCGACAAGACTAGCAGCGGGGGGTACCTCAATTTCCAGTGCGAATAAGGAGGCACTTTCGGTGGGTCTGAGCTCTACACCTTGCTCCGCCCGCGGGGGGGACATACACATTCCCAGAGGAGAGGTTTTTCTCAGTAGACAGTGTACACGAGTGGTGGCCGTTTCTAGTCGATCGTAGGAGCAAGGGCATTTAACTCGCATAGCAAGACACTGGGGGACAAAATCATTGGATGGAGCAGGGAGCAAACAGAAGACAGGAGGATAATGCATGGTTCTTGATCAGATAGTCGTTGTTCAGCTTTGAGTCTATAGCACCAGAATGGCTACTCGTCGGCACAGGAACTAGAGGACCGCCCAGGAAGCGAGTCTAGATCAAGGTGAACATCATGTCAGCTCTTTTTTCCGCAGACACCACTAAGACAATAATCTCCACCGAGGTAGGCCGCAAGGAATCCGTACCGAAAGATTTGCAATCAGAGTTGGGGAGTCCAAAGTCACTGTAACAACAAAAAGAAAGAAAAGAGAACGAATAAATCTTGGATATATTGGCAGCGACAGAGTCAAATATAAGGAGCACATAATTACACAAGCCGGCTGGAGAAACCACGAGAACTCATCTAGAAATGTGCCGTACAAAGAAGACTATCCATATGAGCGTGACAGCAAACTCTTCAACGTTAAGTAGATCCTAACTTTCCGGATAGAGGAGAGTCACTAGATACATCTGTACAAACTCCACTATTTGATACACCGACTCAAAAGCCTGGGAGGGAACCCGAACGATAATCCATCGGACGAGGACGAGCGGGAGGGGTGAGGTGGGCACAGGGTGGAACTCGACAGCGAGGTATCAGGTACGGGGACGTACCGCTATGGAAATCCGCGCGCGAAAGACGCGGCAGAGTTAAGAGACTCGTCCTAAGACCACGAGCGGAAAATAGACGTCACGAGGTGGATACTGGGTGGTGTTCCGGATCTGCACAGTATATCGTGGATAGTTGATAAATGCCCCGTCCGCTGAAGAATAACAGGGGGGGGAGTGGCGCGTATTAGGAGCGCTACCGGGAGTGGCGCCACGCTTAGACTGCAGACACCAGCATCGGGTGAAGGCAAAGTATGTCAAGTAAAGGACGGGAGAGACTCGCACTAACCACCGACGTAATATAGGGCAGACAGATCAACACACGGGGAAAGGTACATAGTTGGCTTACACTCGCCACGTCACACAAAGTACATAAATAGCATTACATCAACCAATACAATCATGGTCCGACTACGGTACCAAAATAAAAGATCAACCCCAACATGCGACATGGTCCCGATCGCCCCAACTGGGCACCACTACTGATCATCAGGGAAAGACACATAGTAACGGCGTGAGTCTTCGTCGAACTCCCACTTGAGCTCAAGCGCATCATCTGGAACGGAGTCATCGGCCCTGCATCTGGTTTGGAAGTAATCTGTGAGCCACACGGGGACTCAGCAATCTCGCACCCTCGCGATCAAGACTATTTAAGCTTATAGGTAAGGCAAGGTAATATGTGGAGCTGCAGCAAGCGACTAGCATATATGGTGGCTAACCTGTTCGCAAAAGAGAGCGAGAAGAGAAGGCAAAGCACGGAACGAAGAACTAGACGCAAACCTACGAATACCAGACCATGTGATCTTGACTTCCCGGTCTCGCCGGGAGAAGAGACCATCACGGTAGAGAAGCACAACTCAAACATGTGGATAGCGTGAGAGTGAGAGTAGTAGGGGAATAGAGTCTGTGCAGGGATGCGAATATTAGCAACTCGACATTAAGAATTCCGCGAGTCCTCATCAAGCAGATCTCGCGAGGCAGGGAGCGGACCGACTTTGCGGGAAAAGTCGTCGAAAGTCACGCGCAGTGTTGCACTCACTCGCGACTGCTGGGTCTCTGAGGACAGGCTCTGCGTCGGCAACGGGAATCCGCATAACAGAGAAAGACTGAAGAAGAAACCTGACTTCCGTACGAGTCTATAGCCACGGATTTCGAAATCTAAGGTCCCCTCGGATAATCCTGGTATAGCCTCACAATTGTTTCTGACACAGAATCAAGTCTCTTCGGTTACTCACAGAAACACTTAATGTAATGGCATTTCCGAACTTAGTCACAGGCCCCGCACAAGTCACGCGAACCTCAATCTGTGGCAAGACAAACAAACTTCTCAGAAGCACATGGTATGCCTACAATCATATTTTCTTATCATTGCAGCCATTAGTGGCGAGCATACAATTCTGTTAATAATTTAATTTACACGCCCGACATATATCTCTAATCGGCAGCGCCTAGAAGCCCCATTCACCGGTGCACCGACGCGTGCCCACCAACAGCCCAGAACACGCCATAGAGGGGTATTATTATGACTTTCCGGCCCAAGAAACACTCTATCTCTATAGGATATTATCGAGTAGAAGTCGCCGATACCTAGTATGTAAATCCTGAAATGATAACATTTTAAGAGCTTATTTAAAATACTCATGGCAAAAAACCTCGTTGTGTGTATGTATTGTATAAGCCAATCACATAAGGCGATATCGCATGGGTTACACAATTATTGATAGTCTAGCGCTCAATTACAGGGATAAAGGACACAGCTGCGTAAATTAAAGTCAAGATGACCTCCGATAAAACAGGTGAGGAAAAGAGAAACACAAACACAAACATAAGAGAGGATGAGTAAACAGATATAACTACAGCAGCGACTTTATCTACTATATGTTAATTACAATATATAAAAAATGAAAATCGATGAAATATGAACTAGATAAAGGCTAATACGTACGCGCAAAGAAATAACGATGTGAGGACATCCTGGAACGTAACCAAGGAGAATAGAACTCGGGCCTTGAATGTGTTTGATCTAGTAACACAGCCAAAAACCTGGCCTGAGGCATAATTAGTCAGGAGAAAATCAAGAATAGAATGAACGGCTCTGGAGCCAAGGAGTGCACACCAAGAGGACCAGTAACATATTACTCGTTGCCGGTAAGACATCTTGGTGTGGGTTCGCGTTTCCGTTGTCTGTCATGGATCGAGCTGTTAAACAAAAACAATTCTGCCTGGCAAATACTCCAACCGGCTAAGTTGAACTGGGGCCTAAGTAGCCAAGCGCACCCAGAATACTAAAATCACTAAAGGCAAGGTACGATGCGGTTCATAAAGCGGAGAGATTTCTGCACAATATACGTTGCTCAACGTGAGAGAATTCTGCTAAGCATAACTGGGATGCAGCACGGATATTGTTTTTTTTATCGTGATAATAAGTAGATGCACTTGTTTCGAAAAAATTGGAGAACTGGGAATTCGAACGGCGGGTGCTTATGCTACCCATCAAATAAAAATCAGGTGCCTGAAAATTCGTTTCGAAACAAATGATTCAGCTTTATATCCACGTCGACCCTCGGCATGATGGTTGGAAGCAAATGCAAGTTCATACCAAAAGATCGTTAACAACAATACCAACTTGCGGACGACAAGGTAGTACAACTACCAATACCAAACTAACTTATAATCTTTTTACTCCTGGCCCTAGTGTTCGTCTGGTAGAAAATCTTGCAGAGGACCAGCTCCCGCTCCTTCTCTTGCTCCAGGTCCCCGAGGTGGTACTGGTGCATCACCCAGTTGGTCCTCTGCTGGTCGAAGTTCTTGTTGGTGTGCAGCACCAGAACCTTTTTTGCTGCCCGTCTGCCGGCCGTTGACCATCACCGGCAAGGTATTGCCGGTCTTGTGCCACATCGCGTGCATGCCGCACTCCGACTGTATCTTGCGACGCGTCCACGCGCCCCTTTTGAACGCCCTGGAATTGCGCTGGAAGAAATGCTTCCTTAGGCCACTCAGTGTGATACCTGCAGTATTGTGGAATACAGGTTTTAGTGTACCTAGTTGGCATTTTCATAACATCTTTGGCATGTTGCAGTCACTTGTTTCACTTTTTATTAACTGTCAAATTGTAATTGCTTCACCAGGTCTGCGTCTAAAAAGAAAAATAGAGCTATAAACAAAGGAATATGTTTGTGCAAGTAGACGGCCGATCGGTGTCTTACCTGGAAGTTTCTCAGGTTGGGTGTAACATATGCCGTGCTCGCTGTCGATGGTTGGTATGAACAAATCGATGAGAGACTGAAATCTCGCGCTGTCAGCACTCACTTTGGCCTCAAGGTGCTCGATCAGCTCCTGATCCGTGGGATCGAACTTGACGCCAGCCGGCAGCACGGGCCAATCCTTCTTCGACTTGCATCGGTAATTCCAGTTATATGGTACTCAATGTATGATCAATCGACTGTTTTAAGTGAATGATGAAAGATTTCGACAGATAAGTGGTACTCCAAATCTGAAGTCCAGAATACCCGAAACACCGCCGGGATTCTTGTGTCACCTCACGCGCAGCGTGTTGTCACGTCAATTCAATGTGTGGACATGATGAATAATTTGACCGACGTATACTAGTACTGCTACTGTACTACTTACTAGTCGTATTTAGTGTCACAATTTATACATAGGTTTAACTAACAAGTACGCACTTGAAGCCTAACTGATATATATATATATAGAGTGCTTCAAACTAACAACAGTACATAATATCCAACAAAAGAGGGTCGTGCTACAGCAGCAGAATACATGGCTCAGTCTAGATATCAGCACGAATCAAGTTGTGCATATTTGCTGTTGGCATGAACCACATCGCCGCATGTCGGGTTTGCAAAAGCCATCCATCGCATGGAAGCTTGATGCCTTTCACACACTGAAGATTATCTGGCAACAAGCTGTGTCGACGAATCTCTGGATATGGTGATTCATGAAACCCATGGTATGATGTGTAAACACAGCCCCCCTCGCGAATGGAAGTTGCATAGCACAGTAATCATCGCCGGTGATATGATCGATGATTGGTTGGATGATCGGATAATTGAGCCCGAGGAACAAGGAGTGGTTGCCGAGGCTGTAAACCCGCCTCCAGTTGAATACGCCTGGCCCAACGGAGCTGGGATCTTTCTCGAACACGAAGCAGCCATAGCCATCAATGTCACGAACGCCCCACGCATTGTACTGCATGTGGTTTGATGTAATGGTTTGGTCAATTTGGTACGTGCGAATGAGCATCAAATGACCGCCGTCAGCTGAACGAGCGATAAACCACCACCCATCGGCTGGTATGATTCCAGGTCCTGGAATCATGAAGGCCAGCGCATTTGCGTCTGCTGCAACAATTCAAATTGGAGACCAAAAGGACAAAAATAAACAATCATGTTCAGAGTATGTGTGGAATTAAGATTATTATAACAGTGACACATATCATAGACAGAGAATTGCAATGCGTGGTCATAATCATACCCCAAGTTAAAAAAATAAGCCAATGGCTTTCATATTCTAGCAATATGTCATGGTTCAAACATCATGTAACAATGAGAGGAAAACAGCTATGACAGCGCCTACTCATATTCTACCATAGCACTTACTACTACTGTTCTCATATCAACTCTAAGCAATAACATGCGTTGTTATAAAAATCTTGTAAACGAGAGTAACATATAGCAATCATGATGTTATGCTCATAATATGTATTCTAACAATCATTAGATGCCAATTGTTCTCATATCAACTCTAACAATAACATGTGTGGTCATAAAAATCTAGGAAATGAGAGGAACATATAGCAATGATGTGGTTATAGACATGCTATGCATTCTAAATTTGTAACAAATGAACAGGCAGTCGTATTCATAAGGTAAAGATGAGATGAGATAGAACAATTACACGACGATAGATTCCACCAATATAGGTAGCCAATCTGTGCGTCGACCGCGTAAACGATGCCATCGTGCACTATAGCATCAGACAGAAATGTTTCCTCAACAGGATTGATGATGAGCCATAACCATGTATGGCGACCGGATTCCAGATAGACTAATCCCTTGTTGAACAAGGCAATGAGCTTGTAATCCATGTAGTCTTCTGATGGTGTGGGCACTTCGCAGATTACAACTTTCTGCAAACAGAGGTCGAGCCAAAAGCTTGACGCGTCTCGTGCGTAGTAGGCAGGAGTGTCCGGCGGGCCGCGAGGCTCGATGGCGGCGGTATCCAACGATGGAAGGGTGATCTCTCGCTGGGTGTAGATATCCACGAGACGCCACGGACTACCGGTGTGGTGGATGAGGACGATCCAGTTGGCCTTTGAGAGTCCTGGCATGGGGGTGTTCGGATAGCCGGACTATACCTTCAGCCGGACTCCTGGACTATGAAGATACAAGATTGAAGACTTCGTCCCGTGTCCGGGAGGGACTTTCCTTGGCGTGGAAGGCAAGCTTGGCGATACGGATATGCAGATCTCCTACCATTGTAACCGACTCTATGTAACCCTAACCCTACCCGGTGTCTATATAAACCGGAGGGTTTTAGTCCGTAGGACAACATACACATCAACAATCATACCATAGGCTAGCTTCTAGGGTTTAGCCTCCTCGATCTCGTGGTAGATCTACTCTTGTACTACCCATATCATTAATATTAATCAAGCAGGACGTAGGGTTTTACCTCCATCGAGAGGGGCCGAACCTGGGTAAAACTTCGTGTCCCTTGTCTCCTGTTACCATCCGGCCTAGACACACAGTTCGGGACCCCCTACCTGAGGTCCACCGGTTTGACACCGACATTGGTGCTTTCATTGAGAGTTCCTCTGTGTCGTCGCCGTCAGGCTCGATGGCTCCTACAATCATCGATAGCGATACAGTCCAGGGTGAGACCTTCCTCCCCGGACAGATCGTCGTCTTCGGCGGCTTCGCACTGCGGGCCAATTCGCTTGGCCGTCTGGAGCAGATCGAAAGCTACGCCCCTGGCCGTCAGGTCAGATTCAGAAATTTAAACTACACGGCTGACGTCCGCAGGGACATGATCTTCGACGGATTCGAGCCACTGCCGAGCGCGCCGCACTGTCACGACGAGCATGATCTAGCTCTGCCGCCAAATAGTGCCCTGCAGGCCACATCCGCATTGGCTCCGACCCTTAATTTGGAGCCAACTGCACCGACCGAGGATGGGCGGTTGGACGCCCACCTCGGGGGGCTGCGACCCCAACGGCGATTGAGCCGAACACCAGCCCCGTACACGTGAACCTCGTGACTCCAAGGAGCCGGACTCTCTCCGGACTCCGACCCTCCTGCGCCCCTGCCAATCGAATCCGATTGGGCGCCGATCATTGGAGTTCACCCGCGGACATCTTTCAGCACTCGCCTTCGGCGATATCCTAAAGTCACTGAGTCTCTCTCTCTTTATCAGGAGAGCCTGGCCGGAACTACGGTCAGCAAGTTTGGGGTACACGACGATGAAGAAATTCAAAGCCCCACCCACCACCCACTTTGTAGCCACTGTCGACGACTTAACCAACAATGCTCGACTTCGACTCTGAAGAACATCGACGGTATGGACGCCGATGAGGAGATGATGAAGACCAGCGCCTACTAGGCCCTGGAAAGCCACCTGTCATATGACTATACAATGGTGGAGGACACCCCAAAAGAGGGAGATGGCAGATGGAAACAGCGGAGGGATGACCCTCCAAGAAACCAGCCTAAGCGTCGCGTCAGCGTACCGCTCAAATCCGCCAACACAATACGGCGATTTCCCCAAGCAACGGGAAGATAATAATACTTCCGGAAAGGCAGAGAAAACCCCCTCCAGCAAGACTTAGCACAGGAGGATGGAGAAACCAGCCCTCATGAGAGAGCGGCAGACAGAGAGGTCGAGGACGATAATTATATGCCTCCCTAGAAGACGAGGCAAGCCTCGACGACGACGAATTCATCGTGCCAGAGGATCCCGTCGAGCAAGAGCGTTTTCAACGCAGGCTTATGGCCACGGCAAGAAGCCTCAAGAAAAAACAGCAACAGCTTAGAGCTGATCAAGATTTGCTGGTCGACAGATGGACTGAAGTCCTTGCGGCCGAAGAGCATAAACTCGAACGCCCCTCCAAGAGCTACCCAAAGCGCAAGTTACTACCCCGATTAGAGGAGGAAGCACTTGATGCGGCCGACCGGCCACCTCGTGGCCGTGACAGAGAGGCCTCCCGGCCCTCCACTCAAGCCGCACCCCGTACCAAGGCACGGGAACATGCGCTGGACTTACGAGACATGTTGGAGGACAAGGCAAGGCAAACACGCTCGATCTACGGATCACGTGGGCGCCCCACGGCTCGATACGGTAACCGTCACACGGGCCACAAATTCGGCAGGGCCGAACACAGCTCATTGGAGCTACGTCATGATATCGCCCAGTACAGAGGCACCGCACACCCACTATGCTTTACAGACGAAATAATGGATCATCAAATCCCCGAGGGTTTTAAACCCCTAAACATCCAATCATATGATGGCACAACAGATCCTGCGGTATGGATCGAGGATTATCTCCATCATATCCACATGGCCCGCGACGATGATTTCCACGCCATTAAATACCTCCCACTCAAGCTTAAAGGACCAGCTCGACATTGGCTTAACTGCTTGCCAACAGGATCAATCAGTTGTTGGGAGGACCTGGAAGCCGCATTCCTCGACAATTTCCAAGGCACTTATGTGCGACCCCCAGACGACGATGACCTAAGTCACGTAATTCAGCAGCCAGAGGAATCGGCCAGGCAATTCTGGAAACGGTTCCTAACAAAGAAAAATCAAATAGTCGACTGTCGGACGCTGAGGCCCTAGCAGCCTTCAAGCACAATATCCGTGACGAGTGGCTGAAATCTATGGCAGCACTCACGATACTCATGACCCGCTTTTGTGCGGGAGAAGACACTGGCTTGCTCGTAGCAACAATATGACCAAGAACCCTGGTAATTCGGATACCAGGGACAGTAGTGGCAGGTCGCGTCGCAACAAGCAGAAGCGCCGCATTAACGGCGACAATGCTGAGGATACGGCAGTTAATGCCGGATTCAGAGGCTCTAAATCCGGTCAGCGGAAAAAGCCATTCAAAAGGAATCCTAGGGGCCCGTCCAGTTTGGACCGAATACTCGATCCGCTTGTGCCAGATACATGGCACCCCCGAAAAGCCGGCCAATCACACCAACAGGGATTGTTGGGTGTTCAAGCAGGCAGGCAAGTTAAAACGCCACAGAAGACAAGGGGCTGCCATACAGATGACGAGGAGCCCCGGCCGCCGAACAACAGGGACAGAAGGGTTTTCCCCCACAAGTGCGGACGGTGAACATGATATACGCAACCCACATCCCCAAAAGGGAGCGGAAGCGCGCGTTAAGGGACGTATACGCGGTAGAGCCAGTCGCCCCAAAGTTCAACCCATGGTCCTCCTGCCCGATCACCTTTGATCGAAGGGACCATCCCACTAGCATCCGTCATGGCGGATTCGCCGCATTGGTTTTAGACCCAATTATTGACGGATTTCATCTCACTAGAGTCCTTATGGACGGCGGCAGCAGCCTGAACCTGCTTTACCAGGATACAGTGCGGAAAATGGGCATAGATCCCTCGAGGATTAAGCCCACCA
>NC_053023.1:370331797-370362894 GCF_003073215.2 Triticum urartu | reverse complement strand
TCCGGAAACATCTAATTTGAAGAAGGGGTCAATACATTATAACATATATATATGTAAATGAAATGAAACTTCAACCACAAATGATGGTAATAAAATAAAATTGTGAATGTTGTTATTTACCACTTTCATATTTGTTCGTCAGAGTTAGCCCCGCTCACAGTCATGTGGCGGATGGACTCGCAAACGTAGTATCCACAGAATCATTCACTTGTTCCTGCCAAAACCACTTTACAAGAATAGAGGTCAGTCAAACTGATAAGCAAGAATGCCAAATGGTATTGATGAAACTAGCGCTTGATCAAGGAATGCGCGAACATGCTACTATAGTACTTACTTTCGGGTGTCTAAATTGCAGCTTCTTCGGGAGTCCCGGAGGTTTTTTGGTGAATTTTTTCCAAACCCTGCCAGACAAAGAAAACAATTACTTGATATATCAGGAAATGAACAAAGTTGCTGATATGGTGGATAATGATCGATTTAACTTCTCGAGCATTTGAGTCATGTCCGCATAGTCCTGGGGATCTTTTCGTCTTGAGTCTAAGACGGTTACTAGTCCCTGCTCAAGCTTATCTCTAGGAAGAATATAGTGGAAACTGCAACACGCATGCATAACTCATCATTACATTACTATAACCTTGACTAATATATAAGGGAAACCGAATACGCACAAGACAGTAACACTCACTTGAAGTTGTAAGGAAAGAGTATTATATCTTTGTTTTCATTTATTACCAACAATCGTAGCAAGTTGGCCTCGGTATCTGCGGTATGAAATTTGTGTTAATGAACCCAATATCACTCGATTTGTCGTTTCTTCAATTCGGCGATCTTCAATCTGCATAATATAGTGAGGATATAATTATAAATACATGCAATGAAAGAGCTGAGCTATATAGAGAGACTTAATGACAGAAGTAGTACTACTTACAGACAGTAGCAGGTGACCGTTGCTTTATCGAGGGCCAATTGATTGAAAAACTGAAAGAACTCCTCAAATGGAACAGGCAACAGATCAATTCCAACGAGGTCATGCTCCTTTTTAACTCTCACATACAAAGTACTCCTCCCCCCAGACTCTCTGCAGATTTTCAAGTACCAATCATGCAATCTTCGCATCATCGTTGATAGAGATCTTTCATCTTTGACGAGAGGCTTCCCGTACTCGTATCTTTGTATCTGCACCTCCATGAAATCATAATGTACATCGTCGGGCAGGTAATCTCCAAGATTGCTATAACCGGGCACCATCCTCGATCATTAGCGACGATGTTACTAGGCACCTTGAGCGGGGGGCACGATTGCTTCGCTTGTTCACCGAGCTGGGCAATTTGTTTCCCAGCTCGTCGTTCTTTCAGCCTTTTATCACTGACAGTACTTCCCGACCGCTCTGCTTCGGGAAATTCCTTTCCAATAATGCGCTCATAGTTTCCTTTTGGCGGAGATTTGGGTGGTTTTGTCAGGGCAGCCAGAGTGCGCTTCGCTTTCACTGGATCTACCTTCTCCTCCGGAGGTGGATGTTTCTTTGCATTCACCCCTTCAAAGAAGTTCCTCACTTCTTCTCATACGATCTCGGCGTTCTCCTCCGGGGTCCTCTCATATGGTAACTTCTCTGGAGTCTTCAGAAAAGGACCGAATCTGTATGTCCTCCCGCCTCTGGCTGTAATGCTAGACGCCGGCAGAGCATACAGAGCGGTTGTCTTCTTTACTTGCTTACGAGGCGGAGGAGAAGGACTACGACGCGCCGGAGCAGCCGAAGCAGCGACAGGTCTCTTCCGCCCTTGCTGACGAGGCGGAGAAGGAGGAGCCTGGGCTGCTCGGGCGCGCTGGCGCAAGCGGAGAAGAGCAGCAGAGTGCCGCGACGCGCCGGAGAAGGAGCCGGCGAGTTGCCCTAATCGTCACTCGCCGGAGGGAGGAGGCGGTGGGGAGGCGGAGTGCCCTGACTCACCGGAGGAGGAGGAGGAGGAGGTGGAGGCGTCCAGTTCGGAAGGTTGATGAGCTCCTTCCGCCATAGGCATGGAGTCTTTAGAGCAGAACCCACCGAGTGTCCCCTTCACCGGTAGGGTGGTCAAGCTGGAGGTCCTCAAATCCCTCCGTTATTTCATCCACCATCACCCTAGCATATTGACGGTGTCCTGGACTAGGGGGTACTGAACACGTCATCTCCCGATCTGATAGATTGGGCCGAGGACCCCCGTGACCGTATAATCATGGGCCCGTTCGGACAGTTGCCGCATACAAGGAAGATTCCACAAGACTTGGCGATCAAGACAAGGACTTCTCCTCACCGGCGTATTCAGCTAGGACTCTTGTTAACCTAGGCCTCTGGTGCACTATATAAACCAGGGCCAGGCTAGTCGATATATCATATATACATATAATCATACCATAGGCTAACTTTTAGGGGTTTAGCCTCTTGATCTCGTGGTAGATCTACTCTTGTACTACCATATCATCAATATTAATCGAGCAGGACGTAGGGTTTTACCTCCATCAAGAGGGCCCGAACCTGGGTAAAACATTGTGTCCCTTGTCTCTGTTACCATCCGCTAGACGCACAGTTCGGGACCCCCTACCCGAGATCCGCCGGTTTTGACACCGACATTGGTGCTTTCATTGAGAGTTCCGCTGTGTGATCGACAAAAGGATCGATGGCTCGCCTGCAGATCAACTGCGACTTTGGCATCTTCGTCACCAGCTCGACTGGTCACCTTGGTTCGACCAAGAACTGCGCCCCGTGTTCGGATCACCATGTTCGGACGAGGGCCTTCATCAAACATCAACTCTGATCTCTATCAAGATCATGGAGGAATCATCCATGGAGCTCGGGGGCTCAACGTCAACATTGCCCTCAAGTGACCGTGCTGTTTTTCTGGACAGCGAACTTGTATCTGCCGCCACCACCTTCTCGAGTATCGCTTTGACGATCTCTTTGGTGGAATTGTGCGGAATTGAGTCTACAACAACCCTGGAAAATTTCGTCAAGTTCCGGTGGAGGAATCTCTGGCAATCCACGATATACCGGAGCCCTGTCAAATCTGGACGTGATGTCCAGCTTCTAGCTCGGACGTCCTTTGGAAGATCCAACCGTTGATCGGCTGTGGAATTCCTATATCTACCACCTCTCAAAATTTCAGCTCGATCCGACCGTCCAAACTCCGGGAACCTTCCGATTAGTGCATCACTTTTCGGATCTGTTTGCTGCGCGAAAACGAATCCGACCCGAGTTCATCTTTTTTATGAACGGGATTTCGGACATCCTTTTTGAAGGAAGTTTTGTATGGGGTATTGTGTTTTGTTCCCAAATATATCCCACTAACTTCAAGATCTTTTGAACATGATTTTCAACATCATGCTGGTGTCAAACCAGTCCGACAATATTACTCCACGGCTGCTGACCTGCGCTAGACACGTCGTCACTTTAGCCGAGCTCAACTTCTTTGGATCATCATGTCGGCAAGCCGAACAAGAGTCCAGCATCGCGAAGGATAAACCATCATCAACATCGCCGCCCCACGGATTACACGGAGCGGGCATACCGGCATCGCCGCATGGTCGCTTCATCTAGCCGGCATCGACCACGTCACGACCTGCATCGACGAGGCCGCACTATTGCTTCTTCAAGCTGGTGTCCATCACGCTGACCTACTTCGACTCATCGGCTGACGTCGAGGCTTCGACATCTCGGCTGGACCGGGGGCTTCGCCATATCTTAATCAACCTACTCCGGACACTTCGGCATCACTAGCCGACCAGCTGCGTCATGTTAGCTGGGCCGAGGGCTTTGCCTCGCCGAGTCAACCTTTACCAGCATTGCCATGCCGTCGCTTTATCGCCCATCAGGAAATGGGTGTGCGGAGCGAGTCTCAATTTTGGGAATCATCTTCCTTCGGATTGCTACAACAAATAAACCAGGTGCTATAAATCCAAGTATTTTTTGCTTGTTTGGGTTCATTTTTCCCAAGGAATTATTACTTTGGTTTGTCCATGATATGTACACAGGTCTATCAAATGGTGACCGCATTAGCAACGGTCGCGTGATGGTTCGATCAGTTTCCGTACATAGTCCGGCGAACGCCGCATCCGGAGCTCGGACCGACCTGTGAATTCAGGCTTTGCCACGCCTTTACTACATCACGCCGACGCCCTGCATCGACATTGACTTCGGCGCCAGGCCATATTTCTTTTATTACTCACTTTGCATAAATTATTATTATGCAACAATTTTTTTTAATTATTATTATTACTATTATCTCCGTTTGCACTACTTTTGGTGCACAGGAAAATGAGCCGGGGACTTCGGCATCACTCTGCCGATCTGCATTGACCGTGCTATGTCACCACTTCGGCGTGTCGAGCTCTCCGCTCCGCCACCTCGGGATCGGCTTGGGGGATGGAACCTTGTCCCACATCAAGCTCGGACCGCGTCATCAATGCCGAACACATTAACCAGCTAAGTCGCTTTCATGCTCAAAGTTTTAATTTTTAACTTGTGTTCGGTTCGACCAAGCATTATACTTTTTTGGGAAAAAGTTGCTTGTAAAAAATTTCTTTGTCCAAACTTTGTTTGTGGTACACATATTCAAATACCCCGTTTATTTGGGGGCTTCCTTTATGAAGTTTTTCCTCTTGCATATGATTATACTTGTACGGCTTCGTTCCTTGTTCGTGTATTACGCCACAATATGCACCCATTATTGACTTAAGCGATTTGCAAGCTGGGTTGCCTCGCTCCTGTGTTTACCCCTACGTTCCCGATTGTTCGGCTAGGGAGTAAAGGGAGCACCTCTGCGATTGTCACGATCGGGTCACCCGAGCCGGACCTCAGACTGGGTGAAGCCGAAAGCTAGCGCTCTTATAGTTTTCAATGATGGTCGGCACACAACGGAACTCATGAGTACAAAAAATCTATTGCACAAGTCTCATAATAACAATGAGCACCGAAGAAAGGTATCGGTGGGGGTACTATTTTCTTCGAAGATGCTTCTTACACTTCGCAGTAATATAGCATAAGTTCCCTGAGCGCGCTTTGTCTGTTACAGCCTTATGACCTGATTGCCTGGTTATTGGAAACACCGTCGATATTCTCGACAGATGGAAGACATAACACTTTTCGGTCCTTGACCGAAGAGGGAGAAGCCGACGGTCGGTTAAGACGCGTTTAAAGTTCGGTTGAACATAGATATGATATAAGTACTTCGGTACATGCAATCATTCTTTTACCCAAGTCACTTGGGGGCTCTTAATTTATTTGAGCCGTTTTATAATAAGTGTTCTTCTTCTTAGTCGTTGCAAAGTTTTATTATTATTATTATTTATCACTCCTTTTTTCGACACGAGTGTGCGGTCACTAGCCGGGGAGCCTAATTTCTCTCTCAAAGCCGCTAGAGTTTAGTTTGCTAAACTGGCCTAATGAGAAGTACTCCGCCCTCGGGATAGGAGGTTGAAGCCGTAGGCTGACCCGCTCGAAGTCTTGAGATAGGATGTATCATGTTAAAGCACGACAGAAGCACTTCTTTTTCTAAGACCAATTTTCGGATTGGCACCGAACACTTGATCTTGTTCGGACGTCATGTTTTTACTGACGTTTCTTGGTTTTCCAAGCTTTTTGGCACTTTTAAACTATTTGTGCTTTTCCAGCATTAGTCTCGCAGTGCAACGCCGGACACCTTTAGGGATTCGGCAAAAACATTCTCAGATATTGCTATATATGCATCGGTTTCGAATTGTGTCTTCGGTCAATAGTTGGGTTGCCCGGCTCCTGCGCTTGCCTCCTACGTTCCGCTTTGTTCGGCTAGGTGTGCAAAGGGAGAACCACTGCGATTGTGCTTCCAGCTCACATGGTTAAGCACCTCAGTGGAGAAAGCCGAAAACTGACTGTCACAATAAGCGTAAACTGGTCAGCGATCCGATGACGGTGTTAAATGACGGGCCATTCATAACATGGCCGAAGTGTTTACGGCTTGACCTCGACTGTCGCCGAACACTACCGGGGGCTAGTAACTGGCCTCCCAAACTAAAATCCTCAATATTTTGCTCTTACATTAGAGCTGAGGTTTCATGATCATGCTTAGCATGACAACCCAAAGAAAGGAACCGATAGCGGGACTATTTTCTTTGGAAGACATTTCTTATGTTAAACAGTAATATAACATATCTCTCTGCGTACCTTTGTTTATAAAACCGTATGGCCAGATTGCCTTGTTTGTCGTAAATCTTTGCCCTCATAAAGGCTTTATAAAGTAGGACAAACACTCCTCGGCTACTGGCCGAGGAGGTGGAAGCCGATGGTCGGTCAACAAAGTTTTGTACAATGCGGATCCGAGCATTAATGACGTAAAGTACTTGGATACATAGAGTCATTACACATAATTTGTGATTTTACTATGGATATTGATCCTTAATTCGGCCACCCGTGCCCGCATTAAGGCTCGGGGGCTACTGGGCTTCGGGCTTATTATTTACAAATATTAAAGGGGCACATCGATCCCCTGATCTGGTGTTGCCACCCGACCAGTGTCTCGGGGGCTACTGCATTGCTTGTCCAATGCAGAAAATTTTATGTGCAATATAGTTTCCGAGGAGATTTTGATCCTCAGGTTGGTCGGCCGCACCCAACCTGAGTCTCGAGGACTGAGCACGCCGCTTTTAGTGTCCCGAAGTATTCTGCCGAGCTTGGACTTGATCCTCAGGCCGATTTTGCAAATCAACCTGAGTCTCAGCGGCTACTGGGATCAGCGGTCTTACGTCATCCTTCAGGTGCATCTCGGGTTTTAGACCGATACACACCTTGAGGGCTACTGGCTATATATCTCGGCAGAGAATAAATTGCACCAATAAAAAATATTCACAAAAATCGGCCCACATTCGGGGTGGTGCACCACCTCGGAAGCAGCCCGGCATAAAGCTCGGGCGCTAGTGGCTGGCTCCATAGAGGGCATTTCCGGCATTAAGCTCGGCTAAACTCCTTCAAACTTCTTTGAACCAAGGTGATTTACGACACCTCGGATATAGTCCGGCGTTGGAGCTCGGATATACAGTGCAGCGTTGGAGATCGGATACATAGTCCGGCGTTGGAGCTCAGATACATTCCGGCGTTAGAGCTGGGAATTGGTCCGGCGTTGGTGCTCGGTTGCAAAAGATACCTCGAATACAGTCCGGCGTTGGAGCTCAGACGCAGGAGGACGCTGCCGCCCGGGAACAACTTCAAACCCGAGGTGTGGCATAAAAATAACAAGGCATTGATAAAGGCCGGAAACTTAAAGGGGCTCCTCGGATACCCGACGTGTAAACTCGTCGAATGCATTTCGGCGATCCTCAAGATCGAAGATAAGAAGATTTGTTGAACCAGTTTTCAAGACCGACGACCGAAGATGAAGAACAGTTCGGAAGAATCGAGGAGCGTCCCTAACTTGAAGACCGGTTCAGGGGGCTACTGACGGTGTCCTGGACTAGGGGGTACTCAACACGTCATCTCCCGATCTGATAGATTGGGCCGAGGACCCCGTGGCCGTATACTCATGGGCCAGTTCGACTGCTGCCGCATACAAGGAAGATTCCACAAGACTTGGCGATCAAGACAAGGACTTCTCCCCACTGGCGTATTCGGCTAGGACTCTTGTTAACCTAGGCCTCTGGTGCACTATATAAACCAGGGCCAGGCTAGTCGATATATCATATATAAATACAATCATACCATAGGCTAGCTTCTAGGGTTTGCCTCCTTGATCTCGTGGTAGATCTACTCTTATACTACCAATATCATCAATATTAATCGAGCAGGACGTAGGGTTTTACCTCCATCAAGAGGGCCCGAACCTGGGTAAAACATTGTGTCCCTTGTCTCCTGTTACCATCCGCCTAGACGCACAGTTCGGGACCCTACCCAGATCCGCCGGTTTTGACACCGACAATATCCTTCTGGAATTGGCCCGGACAGTGAAAAGTCACGCCGGGTTCAGTAGGAAAAACAGAGCCAACAGCCGCCTTGACCTTCATATTAATCCATTGCGTCATAAGGTGGCAATTTTGAGACTCCGTGATAGCATCCACGGGATAGCTGGCAGGAGCCGTCAAGACATGCTCCGGCTGAAGCAGCTCGGTGGAAGCCACGCTGCTTCTCCGCTGAGATGGCGGGGTAGCTTCGGGGGAAGCTTCGGCAGTTCGTTTGCTGCGATTTGCTTCTCGTTCCTCTATCGCTTGTACCCTTGCTTGCAGCGCCTGCATTTGGGTCTGCTGCACTTTTTTCCTCCTCTCCTGGCATTTGTAACCGCCTGCGTCCGGAAACCCAACCTTCCACGGAATGGAGCCTGGCGTGCCTCGTGTCCGTCCAGGGTGCTTAGGATTCCCGAGGGCCATTGTGAGCTCGTCGTTCTCTCTGTCTGGAACGAACGTCCCTTGCTGCGCTGCTTCGATATACTGCTGAAGCTTCTTGACTGGTATGTCCATTTGATCGTTCGTCCAAATGCACTTCCCTGATACAGGGTCCAAGGTTCCGCCAGCCCCGAAGAACCAAGTCCGGCAACGGTCTGGCCAGTTAATTGTCTCTGGTTCGATCCCTTTATCAACCAGATCATTCTCAGTCTTGGCCCACTTAGGCCGGGCTACGAGGTAGCCACCTGACCCCGTGCGATGGTGATGCTTCTTCTTCGCAGCATTTTGCTTGTTTGTCGCCGACATCTTCTTACTCTTTTCCGATGTCTTGTGGGCCACAAATGGGCCAGTGATCTCTGATCTTCTCATATCTGCCCTTGAATTCTGGTGTCTCTTTATTTTCGACAAACTTATTCAGCTCTTTCTTCCACCTCCTGAATAGTTCTGCCATCCTCTTAAGAGCAAAAGACTTGATTAATTGCTCTTTAACTGGCTTCTCCGGATCATCCTCTGGTGGTAGGGTGAAATTTGACTTCAGCTCAGTCCAAAGATCATTTTTCTGCATATCATTGACATAAGACACCTCAGGGTCTTCTGTAGCCGGCTTTAACCATTGCTGGATGCTGATCGGGATCTTGTCCCTAACCAAAACCCCGCACTGAGCAACAAATGCGCTCTTTGTCCGGAGGGGTTCAATCGGTTGGCCGTCGGGCGCGATTGCTATGATCTCAAACTTTTCATCCGAGCTCAACTTTTTCTTCGGGCCTCGTCTCTTTACCGAAGTTGTGCTCGATCCGGAGGGCTAGAAAAAAGAACAAAGACTTAATTAATATGTGTACATACCAAAACAATGAATGCATCAATTAGCTAGTCAGCAGAAGCTTAACTAATATATATACCTGGCCGGACTCGGTTCGGTCACCGGAGACGTATCACGGTCTCCTTCTTGCACCGGCATTGGGTCACCGGAGCCGTCCTCACGGTCTCCTTCTTGCACCGGCATTAGGTCACCGGAGCCATCATAATCATAGCCAGATGCTTCCAGACCATCGGTGTCGTTGAGAAACAACGAGACGACGGCATCATTTCCTCGTGCGATTATGTCCCCAACAACTCTTCTTGTACTTCGTCTCAGGCGGTGTCCGTAGTTTCTACAAATATTGACAACATGGCAATTATTATTCAAACATGCAGATGGATATATTAGTGGCAAACGTAGAACTAATATTAATTAGTGGCCTCGACGCTGCTTCTCTAGGGTTTGGGGTGGCCTCGACAACGCTTCAAGGATAAAAAAAGAAGAGGAAGAAGAAAAAAAAAGAGGAGAAGAAAGAATAGAGGAGTAAGAACTCCTCTATTCTTTCTTCTCCTCTTTTTTTCTTCTTCTTCCTCTTTTTTTATCGGGAACGAGGGTCGTCGAGGGTCACCGAGCGGTAGAGGAAACCCTAAATAGCAAGTATCGTGGGTGTGAGATACATGTGGCCGTCGGTGTCGGACACTACATCCACGTCCCATCCTCTTTTTTTTCTTCTTCTTCTCTTCTTCTCTTTTTCTTCTTCTTCTTCTTCTTCTTCTTCTTCTTCTTCTTCTTCTTCTTTCTTCTTCTTCTTTTATTTTATCGGAAACGAGGGTCGTCGAGGGTCAGGGTCGCCGAGGTAGAGGAAACCCTAAATAGCAAGTATCGTGGGTGTGAGATACATGTGGCCGTCGGTGTCGGACACTACATCCACGTCCCACAAGTGACGTGGGCGTCGAAGCCCGCGTCACTTGTGGGACGTGGATGTAGTGTCCGACACCGACGGCCACATGTATCTCACCGACGATACTTGCTATTTAGGGTTTCCTCTACCGCTCGGCGACCCTCGAGACCCGACCCTCGTTCCCGATAAAAAAGAGGAAAAAAAAGAAAAAAAAGAGGAGAAGAAAGAATAGAGGAGAAAACTCCTCTATTCTTTCTTCTCCTCTTTTTTTCTTCTTCCTCTTCTTTTTTTATCCTCTTCTTCCTCTCATGTTCGACGACCCTCGACCCCTCGGCGACCCTAGACCCCCTCTCGACCCCCTCATGTCGAAGTTATCGGGTAGGGGGTATATCGACAACGACATACCCGATACATACAATACATATCACATGCATCCATACATATATGAACAAAATTAATATCTACTAATTAACAACCTAAATAAAAAAACTAATACATATAGGAAGAAGAAGAAAAAAGAAGAGAAGAAAGAATAGAGGAGAAGACTTCCTCTTCTTCCTCTCCTCTTCTTCTCCCTCTTCTTCCCCTTCTTCCTCGCCTCTCTCATGAATGTCCGACATTCTCGACCCCCCCTCTTGTCGAAGTTAACGGGGAGGGGGTATATCGACAATGACATACATACATGGAAAAAAATATCTATCCATCTATACATACATAGCCACATACATATATACATGGAAATAATGCTATGAAAAAAAGAAGAAGAAAAAAAGAGGAGAAGAAGAAAGGAATAGAGGAGAAGAAGAGAAAAATAGAATATATATATATATATTATTCTATTTTTCTCTTCTTCTCCTCTTCTTTTTCTTCTTTTTTCTTCTTCTTATTTATTTCTCCTCGTCTTCCTTTCCCCTCTTCTTCTCCTTTCTTGCCTAATTCATTGTTCATATGAATATACAAACATTTGCATATTTACAATAATTAATATCACCAAAAAAATCTATGAACAGAAAAAAAATCCTAATTTTTCTAAAAAACTATCTTTTGCATATATACATGAACATATATATACACAGAGAACATATATACATATATATATAAAACAAGCATATATATGAAAAAAAATGCTAGCTAGGGAGGGCGCCGGCCGGACCAGGAGGACCGCGGGGTCGGCGGCGAGGATGGCGACGGGGCAGTGGGCGCGCGCTCGGGGTAGGGGGCGCGGGCGACGGCGACGGCGGGCCGGGCGGCGCGCGTCGGGGAAGGGGCCGGCGCGGGCGACGGCGAGGGCGGGCCGGGGCGGCGCGCGTCGGGGCAGGGACGCGGGCGACGGCGACGGGGGCGGGCGGGGGCGCGCGTCGGGGCAGGGGCGCGGGCGACGGGACGACGGGGGCGGGCCGGGGCGGGCGGCGTCGTGGCGGGGGCGGCAACTGCAAGATGAGAGTGAAAATTTAAGTGTGGGCTTATATAGCAGAGCCTTTAGTCCCGGTTCGTGGCAGCAACCGGGACTAAAGGTGGGCATTAGTCCCGGTTGGTGCCACCAACCGGGACCAAAGGCCTCTTTTCAGCAGCCCAAAGGGCGGGAAGCGGCGGCCTTTGGTCCCGGTTGGTAGCACCAACCAGGACTAAAGGGGGGCATTGGTCACGGTTTGTGCCACGAACCGTGACCAATGCCCCCTTTAGTCCCGGTTGCTGCACCAACCGGGACCAAAGGCCTTGTGCTGCTGCGGCGTCAAAGTTTAGTCCCACCTCGCTAGTTGAGAGGGGTGCGCAGTGGTTTATAAGTGTTGGGGAATGTAGCAGAAATTCAAAATTTTCTACGCATCACCAAGATCAATCTATGGAGTAATCTAGCAACGAGGGGAAGGAGAGTGCATCTACATACCCTTGTAGATCGCTAGCGGAAGCGTTCAAGAGAACGGGGTTGAAGGAGTCGTACTCGTCGTGATCCAAATCACCGGAGATCCTAGTGCCGAACGGACGGCACCTCCGCGTTCAACACACGTACAGCCCGGTGACGTCTCCCATGCCTTGATCCAGCAAGGGGAAGGAGAGGTTGGGAAAGACTCCATCCAGCAGCAGCACGACGGCGTGGTGGTGGTGGAGGAGCGCGGACTCCAGCAGGGCTTCGCCAAGCACTACGAGAGACGAGGAGGGAGAGGGGTAGGGCTGCGCAAGGAGAGAAATCACTGTGTTGGGCAGCCCAAACCTCAAGTATATATAGGGGGAGGGGAGGGGCTGCGCCCCCACCTAGGGTTCCCTCCCTAGGGGTGGCGGCCAGCCCTAGATCCCATCTAGGGGCGGCCAAGGGGGGAGAGAGGGGGGCGCACCACTAGGTGGGCCTTAGGCCCATCTGAGCCTAGGGTTTGCCCCCTTCCCCTCTTGAGGCGCCTTGGGCCTTGGTGGGAGGCGCCCCAGCCCACCTAGGGGCTGGTCCCTTCCCACTATTGGCCCATGTAGGCCTCCGGGGCTGGTGGCCCCACCTGGTGGACCCCCGGACCCCTCCGGTGGTCCCGGTACACTACCGGTGATGCCCGGAACACTTCCGGTGGCCAAAACCATACTTCCTATATATCAATCTTTACCTCCGGACCATTCCGGAACTCCTCGTGACGTCCGGGATCTCATCCGGGACTCCGAACAACATTCGGTAACCGCGTACATACTTTCCCTATAACCCTAGCGTCATCGAACCTTAAGTGTGTAGACCCTACGGGTTCGGGAAACATGCAGACATGACCGAGACACCTCTCCGGTCAATAACCAACAGCGGGATCTGGATACCCATGTTGGCTCCCACATGCTCCACGATGATCTCATCGGATGAACCACGATGTCAAGGACTTAATCAATCCCGTATACAATTCCCTTTGTCTAGCGGTACGATACTTGCCCGAGATTCGATCGTCGGTATCCCGATACCTTGTTCAATCTCGTTACCGGCAAGTCTCTTTACTCGTTCCGTAACACATCATCCCGTGATCAACTCCTTGATCACATTGTGCACATTATGATGATGTCCTACCGAGTGGGCCCAGAGATACCTCTCCGTTTACACGGAGTGACAAATCCCAGTCTCGATTCGTGCCAACCCAACAGACACTTTCGGAGATACCTGTAGTGTACCTTTATAGCCACCCAGTTACGTTGTGACGTTTGGCACACCCAAAGCACTCCTACGGTATCCGGGAGTTGCACAATCTCATGGTTTAATGAAATGATACTTGACATTAGAAAAGCTTTAGCATACGAACTACACGATCTTTGTGCTAGGCTTAGGATTGGGTCTTGTCCATCACATCATTCTCCTAATGATGTGATCCCGTTATCAACGACATCCAATGTCCATGGTTAGGAAACAGTAACCATTTATTGATCAATGAGCTAGTCAACTAGAGGCTTACTAGGGACATGGTGTTGTCTATGTATCCACACATGTATCTGAGTTTCCTATCAATACAATTCTAGCATGGATAATAAACGATTATCATGAACAAGGAAATATAATAATAACCAATTTATTATTGCCTCTAGGGCATATTTCCAACAGTCTCCCACTTGCACTAGAGATAATAATCCAGTTCACATCGATATGTGATTAACACTCAAGGTCACATCCCCATGTGACTAACACCCAAAGAGTTCTGGGTTTGATCATGTTATGCTTGTGAGAGAGGTTTCAGTCAACGGGTCTGCAGCATTCAGATCCGTATGTACTTCGCAAATTTCTATGTCATCTTGTAGATGCAACTACTACGCTACATTTGGAGCCATTTCAAATAACTGTTCTACTTGGAGCTATTCTAAATTGTTGCTCCATTATACGTATCCGGTATCTCTACTCAGAGCTATCCGGATAGGTGTTAAGCTTGCATCGACGTAACTCTTTACGTCGAACTCTTTATCACCTCCATAACCGAGAAACATATCCTTATTCCTCTAAGGATAATTTAGACCGCTATCTGGTGATCTACTCCTAGATCACCTTTGTACCCTCTTGCCAAATATGTGGCAAGGCACACATCAGGTGTGGTACTCAGCATGGCATACCGTATGGAGCCTATGACAAAAGCATAGGGGACGACCTTCGTCCTTCCTCTTTCTTCTGCCGTGGTCGAGCTTTAAGTCTTAACTTCATACCTTACAACTCAGGCAAGAACTCCTTCTTTGACTGATCCATCTTGAACACCTTCAAGATCATGTCAAGGTATGTGCTCATTTGAAAGTACCATTAAGCGTTTTGATCTATCCTTATAGATCTTGATGCTCAATGTTCAAGTAGCTTAATCCAGGCTTTCCATTGAAAAACACTTTCCAAATAACCCTATATGCTTTCCAGAAATTCTACGTCATTTCTGATCAACAATATGTCAACAACATATATTCATCAGAAATTCTATAGTGCTCCCACTCACTTCTTTGGAAATACAAGTTTCTCATAAACTTTGCATACACCCAAAATCTTTGATCATCTCATCAAAGCATACATTCCAACTCCGAGATGCTTACTCCAGTCCTTAGAAGGATTGCTGGAGCTTTGCATACTTATTAGCATCTTTCAGGATTGACAAAACCTTCCGGTTGTATCACATACAACCTTTCCTCAAGAAAATCGTCGAGGAAACAATGTTTTGACATCCTATCTGCAAGATTTCATAAATAATGCAGTAATCGCTAATATAATTCCAACAGACTCTTAGCATCGCTACGAGTGAGAAAGTCTCATCGTAGTCAACTCCTTGAACTTGTCGAGAAAACATCTTAACGACAAGTCGAGCTTTCTTAATGGTGATACTTACCATCATTGTCCGTCTTCCTTTTAAAATCCATATGTACCTAACAGCCTTACGACCATCAAGTAGTTCTTCCAAAGTCTACACTTTGTTTTCATATATGGATCCTCTCTCGGATTATATGGCCTCGAGCCATTTTGGAATCCAGGCCCACCATCGCTTCTCCATAGCTCGTAGGTTCATTGTTGTCTAGCAACATGACTTCCAAGACAGGATTACGTACCACTCTGAAGTAGTACGCATCCTTGTCATCCCACGAGGTTTGGTAGTGACTTGATCTGAAGTTTCATGATCACTATCATAAGCTTCCACTTCAATTGGTGTAGGTGCCACAGGAACAACTCCCTGTGCCCTGCCACACACTAGTTGAAGAGACGGTTCAATAACCTCATCAAGTCTCCACCATCCTCCCACTCAATTCTTTCGAGAGAAACTTTTCCTCGAGAAAGGACCCGATTCTAGAAACAATCCCTTATTGCTTTCGGATCTGAGACAGGAGGTATACCCAACTGTTTTGGGTGTCCTATGAAGATGCATTTATCCGCTTTGGGTTCGAGCTTATCAGCTTGAAACTTTTTCACATAAGCGTCGCAGCCCCAAACTTTTAAGAAATGACAGCTTAGGTTTCTCTAAACCATAGTTCATACGGTGTCATCTCATCGGAATTACGTGGTGCCCTATTTAAAGTGAATGTGGTTGTCTCTAATGCCTAACCCATAAACTATCGTGGTAATTCGATAAGAGACATCATGGTATGCATCATATCCAATATGGTGCAGTTATGATGTTCGGACACACCATCACACTATGGTGTTCCAGGCTGTATTAGTTGTGAAACAATTTCCACAATGTCTTAATTGTGTGCCAAACTCGTAATTCAGATATTCATCTCTATGATCATATCATAGACATTTTATCCTCTTGTCACGACGATCTTCACTCTGAAATTACTTAAACCTTTCAATAATTCAGACTTGTGTTTCATCAAGTAAATATACTCAGCATCTACTCAAATCATCTGTGAAGTAAGAACATAACGATATCCACTACATGCCTCAGCACTCATTGGACTGCACACATCAAAATGTATTACTTCCAACAAGTTGCTTTCTAGTTCCATTTTACTGAAAACGAGGCTTTCAGTCATCTTGCCCATGTGGTATGATTTGCATGTCTCAAGTGATTCAAAATCAAGTGAGTCCAAACGGTCCATTTGCATGGAGTTTCTTCATGCATATACACCAATAGACATGGTTCGCATGTCTCAAACTTTTCAAAAAACGAGTGAGCCCAAAGATCCATCAACATGGAGCTTCTTCATGCGTTTTATACCGATATGACTTACGTGGCAGTGCCACAAGTAGGTGGTACTATCATTACTATCTTATCTTTGGCATGAACATGTGTATCACTACGATCGAGATTCAATAAACCATTCATTTTAGGTGCAAGACCATTGAAGGTATTATTCAAATAAACAGAGGAACCATTATTCTCCTTAAATGAATAACCGTATTGCGATAGACATAATCCAATCATGTATGCTCAACGCAAACACCAATCTCGATGGTAGAGGGAGCGTGCGATGCTTGATCACATCAAGCTGGGAAAAACTTCCAACACATACGCCAGCTCACTTTAGCTAGTCTCCGTTTACTCGCAGCCTTTTATTTCGAGTTTATAACACTTATCAACCGAACCGGTATCTAATACCATGGTGCTACTAGGAGTACTAGTAAAGTACACATTAACACAATTGTATATCCAATATACTCTATCGAACTGCCAGCCTTCTCATCTACCAAGTATCTAGGGTAATTCTGCTCCAGTGGCTGTTCCTCTTATTACAGAAGCACTTAGTCTCGGGTTTGGGTTCAACCTTGGGTTTCTTCACTAGAGCAGCAGCTGATTTGCCGTTTCATGAAGTATCCCTTCTTGCCCTTGCCCTTCTTGAAACTAGTGGTTTCACCAACCATCAACAATTGATGCTCCTTCTTGATTTCTACTTTTGTGGTGTCAAACATTGCGAATATCTCAAGGATCATCATATGTGTCCCTGATATATTATAGTTCATCACAAAGCTCTAGCAGCTTGGTGGTAATGACCTCGGAGAAACATCACTATCTCATGTGGAAGATCAACTCCCACTCGATTCAAATGATTGTTGTACTCAGACAATCTGAGCACAAGCTCAACAATTGAGCTTTTCTCCCTTAGTTTGCAGGCTAAGAAAATCGTCGGAGGTCTTATACCTCTTGACGTGGGCACGAGCCTGAAATCCCAATTTCAGCCCTCGAAACATCTCATATGTTTGCGACGTTTCAAAACGTCTTCGGTACCTCAACTCTAAACCGTTTAACTGAACTATCACGTAGTTATCAAAATGTGTATGTCAGATGTTCGCAACATCCACAGACGACATTCGAGGCCAGCACACTGAGCGGTGCATTAAGGACATAAGCCTTCTATGAAGCAATGAGGACAATCCTCAGTTTACGGACCTAGTCGCATAATTGCTACTATCAACTTTCAACTAAATTTTCTCTAGGAACATATCTAAACAGTAGAACTGAAGCGCGAGCTACGACATAATTTTTGCAAAGACCTTTTGACTATGTTCCAGGATAATTAAGTTCATCTTATGAACTCCCACTCAGATAGACATCCCTCTAGTCATCTAAGTGATTACATGATCCGAGTCAACTAGGCCGTGTCCGATCATCACGTGAGACGGACTAGTCATCATCGGTGAACATCTTCATGTTGATCGTATCTTCTATACGACTCATGCTCGACCTTTCGGTCTTCTGTGTTCCGAGGCCATGTCTGTACATGCTAGGCTCGTCAAGTCAACCTAAGTGTTTTCGCATGTGTCGAGGCCATGTCTGTACATGCTAGGCTCGTCAACACCCGTTGTATTCGAACGTTAGAATCTATCACACCCGATCATCACGTGGTGCTTCGAAACAACGAACCTTCGCAACGGTGCACAGTTAGGGGGAACACTTTCTTGAAATTTTAGTGAGGGATCATCTTATTTAAGCTACCGTCGTTCTAAGCAAATAAGATGTAAAACATGATAAACATCACATGCAATCAAATAGTGACATGATATGGCCAATATCATTTTGCTCCTTTTGATCTCCATCTTCGGGGCTCCATGATCATCGTTGTCACCGGCATGACACCATGATCTCCATCATCATGATCTCCATCATCGTGTCTTCTTGAAGTTGTCTCGTCATCTATTACTTCTACTACTATGGCTAACGCTTTAGCAATAAAGTAAAGTAATTACATGACGTTTATGTTGACACGCAGGTCATAAATAAATTAAGACAACTCCTATGGCTCCTGCCGGTTGTCATACTCATCGACATGCAAGTCGTGATTCCTATTACAAGAACATGATCAATCTCATACATCACATATATCATTCATCACATCCTTTTGGCCATATCACATCACAAGGCATATGCTGCAAAAACAAGTTAGACGTCCTCTAATTGTTGTTGCAAGTTTTTACGTGGCTGCTATAGGTTGCTAGCAAGAACGTTTCTTACCTACGCCAAAACCACAACGTGAATTGCCAATTTCTATTTACCCTTCATAAGGACCCTGTTCATCGAATCCGATCCGACTAAAGTGGGAGAGACAGACACCCGCCAGCCACCTTATGCAACTAGTGCATGTCAGTCGGTGGAACCGGTCTCACGTAAGCGTACGTGTAAGGTTGGTCCGGGCCGCTTCATCCCATGATGCCGCCGAATAAGATAAGACTAGTAACGGCAAGAATAATTGACAATATCGACGCCCACAACTACTTTGTGTTCTACTCGTGCATAGTAACTACGCATAGACCTAGCTCATGATGCCACTGTTGGGGAACGTAGCAGAAATTCAAAATTTTCTACGCATCACCAAGATCAATCTATGGAGTAATCTAGCAACGAGGGGAAGGAGAGTGCATCTACATACCCTTGTAGATCGCTAAGCGGAAGCGTTCAAGTGAACGGGGTTGATGGAGTCGTACTCGTCGTGATCCAAATCACCGATGATCCTAGTGCCGAACGGACGGCACCTCCGTGTTCAACACACGTACAGCCCGGTGACGTCTCCTACGCCTTGATCCAGCAAGGGGAGAAGGAGAGGTTGGGGAAGACTCCATCCAGCAGCAGCACGACGGCGTGGTGGTGGTGGAGGAGCGCGGGACTCCAGCAGGGCTTCGCCAAGCACTACGAGAGACGAGGAGGGAGAGGGGTAGGGCTGCGCCAACAGGGAGAGCAAATCACATGTGTTGGGCAGCCCCAAACCTCAAGTATATATAGGGGGAGGGGAGGGGCTGCGCCCCCACCTAGGGTTCCCTCCCTAGGGGTGGCGGCCAGCCCTAGATCCCATCTAGGGGGCGGCCAAGGGGGAGAGAGGGGGGCGCACCACTAGGTGGGCCTTAGGCCCATCTGAGCCTAGGGTTTGCCCCCTTCCCCTCTTGGAGGCGCCTTGGGCCTTGGTGGGAGGCCCCAGCCCACCTAGGGGCTGGTCCCTTCCCACTATTGGCCCATGTAGGCCTCCGGGGCTGGTGGCCCCACCTGGTGGACCCCGGACCCCTCCGGTGGTCCCGGTACACTACCGGTGATGCCCGGAACACTTCCGGTGGCCAAAACCATACTTCCTATATATATCAATCTTTACCTCCGGACCATTCCGGAACTCCTCGTGACGTCCGGATCTCATCCGGGACTCCGAACAACATTCGGTAACCGCGTACATACTTTCCCTATAACCCTAGCGTCATCGAACCTTAAGTGTGTAGACCCTACGGGTTCGGGAACATGCAGACATGACCGAGACACCTCTCCGGTCAATAACCAACAGCGGGATCTGGATACCCATGTTGGCTCCCACATGCTCCACGATGATCTCATCGGATGAACCACGATGTCAAGGACTTAATCAATCCCGTATACAATTCCCTTTGTCTAGCGGTACGATACTTGCCCGAGATTCGATCGTCGGTATCCCGATACCTTGTTCAATCTCGTTACGGCAAGTCTCTTTACTCGTTCCGTAACACATCATCCCGTGATCAACTCCTTGATCACATTGTGCACATTATGATGATGTCCTACCGAGTGGGCCCAGAGATACCTCTCCGTTTACACGGAGTGACAAATCCCAGTCTCGATTCGTGCCAACCCAACAGACACTTTCGGAGATACCTGTAGTGTACCTTTATAGCCACCCAGTTATGTTGTGACGTTTGGCACACCCAAAGCACTCCTACGGTATCCGGGAGTTGCACAATCTCATGGTCTAAGGAAATGATACTTGACATTAGAAAAGCTTTAGCATACGAACTACACGATCTTGTGCTAGGCTTAGGATTGGGTCTTGTCCATCACATCATTCTCCTAATGATGTGATCCCGTTATCAACGACATCCAATGTCCATGGTCAGGAAACCGTAACCATCAATTGATCAACGAGCTAGTCAACTAGAGGCTTACTAGGGACATGGTGTTGTCTATGTATCCACACATGTATCTGAGTTTCCTATCAATACAATTCTAGCATGGATAATAAACGATTATCATGAACAAGGAAATATAATAATAACCAATTTATTATTGCCTCTAGGGCATATTTCCAACAACCACTTGCCGCACCACTTGAGCTTCTCTCCATGCAGGCTACGGGCCTAATTGTCACTGCTATGCATGTGGGCCTACTAGGGCCTCCTGCGGGCCTGAATCCTTGGCCCTTGGATGGGTTTCTAATCGTATTCAGGCCGCGGGCCCAGTAGGTGGCACATTTTTTGTTTTTTGTTGCTTTATTTATTTTATTTTCTTTTGTTTTTTGCTTCATTTTTTAATTCTTTATGCTTTTAGTTTTAGAAAAATATAAACTTTTTAATTCTTTTATTTTATTTTAATTCTTTTTTTGTCTCTACTTACAACAAAATACTTATTGTTGCTATTTTTTCCAGTTTTTTGTTTTGTTTTCTGCATTATTTATTTTCTTTTGTTTTTTGCTTTATTTTTTTTATTCTTTTTGCTTTTAGTTTTAGAAAAATTATAAACTTTCTGTTAGTGCCATTATTTTTCAAATTTGAAAACACTTTTTTAGTTTTTTTGTTTTCTTTGTTGCTTTATTTATTTTATTTTGTGATTAACTTTACTATAAAAAATTATGTTTTCCTGTTTATTTTGATTTGTTTTTTGCATTATTTATTTTCTTTTGATTTTTTGCTTTAATTTTTATTGTTGCTTTCTGTTAGTCATTAGTTTTAGAAAAATTATAAACTTTCTGTTAGTGCCATTAGTTTTGAAATTTGAATAGGTAACATTTCAATTCTTTGAAATTTGTGTGAATCACAAGTTTGTGATTAACTTACTAAAAAAATGAGAATAAATGCGCTTATAGAGAAAATTCAACCTAAATTCATAGTAAATTTCTATGAATTTCAGAGAAATTCACTCTGAATTTAGGTTAAACTTTTCTCTATTAGGACATCTATTTTCACTTTGAGAGGAGCTCAACAAGGCAGAGAGGGAAGGGCTTATAAACCGGTGTGAGCCCCCTTCGGTTGGCGAGGTGGGACTAAACTCTGCCCGCAACGAGGACAAACCCTTTAGTCCCGGTTTGTGGTACAAACCGGGACTAATGGTCATGGGCCAGGGCGAGAGCAATATAACTTTCTTTTTCCTATTTTTTTTGTTTTTTGCATTATTTATTTTCTTTTGTTTTTTGCATTTTTTAATTCTTTTTGCTTTTAGGTCAAAATTATAAACTTTCTGTTAGTGCCATTAGTTTTAGAAAAATTATAAACTTTCTGTTAGTGCCATTAGTTTTCAAATTTGAATAGTTAAAATTTGAATTCTTTGAAATTTGTGTGAATCACAAGTTTGTGATTAACTTTACTATAAAAATAGTTTTTTTTCTGTTTTTTGTTTTGTTTTTTGCATTATTTATTTTCTTTTGTTTTTTGCTTTATTTTTTAATTCTTTTTGCTTTTAGGTCAGAAAAATTATAAACTTTCTGTTAGTGCCATCAGTTTTAGAAAAAATTATAAACTTTCTGTTAGTGCCATTAGTTTTCAAATTTGAATAGTTAAAATTTGAATAATGGTATTACGAGGGCCGAACCATAAGACATTAAAGCATTTCAAATGAACTCTGAAAAAGTTGAAAGTTGGCATGGTATCATAATTTCACCCACATAGCATGTGCATGTACAAAACGGACAATGGTAGCATACTCGTGTGTTACAAAGTTGGCATGGTATCATCATAATAGTTGCGGGAGAAAGTCTTCACTTTTTCTTCGCTTGTGTCATTTGCTTATTGCGCCGTAACCATGGATAATCTTCATCGTTTATCAGGATGCTTGGGTCAGCCTTGACATTGAAGGGAGGAATTTCATGAAACTTTTCATAATCTTCAGACATGTCTGTCTTGCCGTCCACTCCCAGGATGTCCCTTTTTCCTGAAAGAACTATGTGGCGCTTTGGCTCATCGTATGATGTATTCGCTTCCTTATCTTTTCTTTTTCTCGGTTTGGTAGACATGTCCTTCACATAGATAACCTGTGCCACATCATTGGCTAGGACGAACGGTTCGTCAGTGTACCCAAGATTTTTCAGATCCACTGTTGTCATTCCGTACTGTGGGTCTACCTGTACCCCGCCGCCTGACAGATTGACCCATTTGCACTTAAACAAAGGGACCTTAAAATCAGGTCCGTAGTCAAGTTCCCATATGTCCACTATGTAACCATAATATGTGTCCTTTCCGCTCTCGGTTGCTGCATCAAAGCGGACACCGCTGTTTTGGTTGGTGCTCTTTTGATCTTGGGCGATCGTGTAAAATGTATTCCCATTTATCTCGTATCCTTTGTAAGTCAATACAGTCAAAGATGGTCCCCTGGACAACAAGTACAACTCATCACAAACAGTGTTGTCACCTCTGAGACGTGTTTCCAACCAACTGCTGAAAGTCCTGATGTGTTCACATGTAATCCAGTCGTCGCACTGCTCCGGGTGTTTGGAGCGCAGACTGTTCTTGTGTTCATCGACATACGGGGTCACCAAGGTAGAGTTCTGTAGAACTGTGTAGTGTGCTTGAGACCAAGAATATCCGTCCCTGCATATTATTGAGTCACTTCCAAGAGTGCCTTTTTCCAGTCAGTCTCCCCTCATACCGCGATTTAGGGAGACCTATCTTCTTAAGGCCAGGAATGAAGTCAACACAAAACCCGATAACATCCTCTGTTTGATGGCCCATGGAGATGCTTCCTTCTGGCCTAGCACGGTTACGGACATATTTCTTTAGGACTCCCATGAACCTCTCAAAGGGGAACATATTGTGTAGAAATACGGGCCCTAGGATGACAATCTCGTCGACTAGATGAACTAGGACGTGCGTCATGATATTGAAGAAGGATGGTGGGAACACCAGCTCGAAACTGACAAGACATTGCGCCACATCACTCCTTAGCCTTGGTACGATTTCTGGATCGATCACCTTCTGAGAGATTGCATTGAGGAATGCACATAGCTTCACAATGGCTAATCGGACGTTTTCCGGTAGAAGCCCCCTCAATGCAACCGGAAGCAGTTGCGTCATAATCACGTGGCAGTCATGAGACTTTAGGTTCTGAAACTTTTTCTCTGGCATATTTATTATTCCCTTTATATTCGACGAGAAGCCAGTCGTGACCTTCATACTGAGCAGGCATTCAAAGAAGATTTCTTTCTCTTCTTTCGTAAGAGCGTAGCTGGCAGGACCTTTATACTGCTTCGGAGGCATGCCGTCTTTTTCGTGCAAACGTTGCAGGTCCTCCCGTGCCTCAGGTGTATCTTTTGTCTTCCCATACACGCCCAAGAAGCCTAGCAGGTTCACGCAAAGGTTCTTCGTCACGTGCATCACGTTGATTGAAGAGCGGACCTCTAGGTCTTTCCAGTAGGGTAGGTCCCAAAATATAGATTTCTTCTTCCACATGGGTGCGTGTCCCTCAGCGTCATTCGGAACAGCTAGTCCACCGGGACCCTTTCCAAAGATTACGTGTAAATCATTGACCATAGCAAGTACGTGATCACCGGTACGGCATGGCGGGCTTCTTCCGGTGATCTGCCTCGCCTTTGAAATGCTTGCCTTTCTTTCGACATTGATGGTTGGTCGGAAGAAATCGACGATGGCCCAGGTACACATTCTTCCTGCATTTGTCCAGGTATATACTTTCAGTGTCATCTAAACAGTGCGTGCATGCGTGGTATCCTTTGTTTGTCTGTCCTGAAAGGTTACTGAGAGCGGGCCAATCGTTGATGGTCACGAACAGCAACGCCTTAAGGTTAAATTCCTCCTGTCTGTGCTCATCCCACGTACGTACACCATTTCCATTCCACAGCTGTAAAAGTTCTTCAACTAATGGCCTTAGGTACACATCAATTTCGTTGCCGGGTTGCTTAGGGCCTTGGATGAGAACTGGCATCATAATGAACTTCCGCTTCATGCACATCCAAGGAGGAAGGTTATACATACATAGAGTCACGGGCCAGGTGCTGTGATTGCTGCTCTGCTCCCCGAAAGGATTAATGCCATCCGCGCTTAAAGCAAACCATACATTCCTTGGGTCCTTTGCAAACTCATCCCAGTACTTTCTCTCGATTTTTCTCCACTGCGACCCGTCAGCGGGTGCTCTCAACTTCCCATATTTCTTTCGGTTCTCACCTGTGCCATCGCATCAACTTGGCATGCTCTTCGTTTCTGAACAGACGTTTCAACCGTGGTATTATAGGAGCATACCACATCACCTTCGCAGGAACCCTCTTCCTGGGGGCTCGCCGTCAACATCACCAGGGTCATCTCGTCTGATCTTATACCGCAATGCACCGCATACCGGGCATGCGTTCAGATCCTTGTATGCACCGCGGTAGAGGATGCAGTCATTAGGGCATGCATGTATCTTCTCCACCTCCAATCCTAGAGGGCATACGACCTTCTTTGCTGCGTATGTACTGTCGGGCAATTCATTATCCTTTGGAAGCTTCTTCTTCAATATTTTCAGTAGCTTCTCAAATCCTTTGTCAGCCACAGCATTCTCTGCCTTCCACTGTAGCAATTCCAGTACGGTACCGAGCTTTGTGTTGCCATCTTCGCAATTGGGGTACAACCCTTTTTGTGATCCTCTAACATGCGATCGAACTTCAGCTTCTCCTTTTGACTTTCGCATTGCGTCCTTGCATCGACAATGACCCGGCGGAGATCATCATCATCGGGCACATCGTCTGGTTCCTCTTGATCTTCAGCAGCTTCACCCGTTGCAGCATCATTGGGCACATCGTCTGGTTCCTCTTGATCTTCACCAGCTCCCCCCGTTGCAGCATCACCGTATTCAGGGGGCACATAGTTGTCATCGTACTCTTCTTCTTCGCCGTCTTCCATCATAACCCCTATTTCTCCGTGCCTCGTCCAAACATTATAGTGTGGCATGAAACCCTTGTAAAGCAGGTGGGAGTGAAGGATTTTCCGGTTAGAGTAAGACCTCGTATTCCCACATTCAGTGCATGGACAACACATAAAACCATTCTGCTTGTTTGCCTCAGCCGCATCGAGAAACTCATGCACGCCCTTAATGTACTCGCAGGTGTGTCTGTCACCGTACATCCATTGCCGGTTCATCTGCGTGCATTATATATAATTAAGTGTCCAAATTAATAGAAGTTCATCATCACATTAAAACCAAAGTGCATACATAGTTCTCATCTAACAACATATAGCTCTCCAGAGCATCTAATTAATTAAACCATACATTGAAACTATGTAAAACATTTCAATGCGAAAACAAATGCGATCATAATCGCAACCAAGGTAACAATTGATCCAACGGCATAATGATACCAAGCCTCGGTATGAATGGCATATTTTCTAATCTTTCTAATCTTCAAGCGCATTGCATCCATCTTGATCTTGTGATCATCGACGACATCCGCAACATGCAACTCCAATATCATCTTCTCCTCCTCATTTTTTATTTTTTCCTTCAACAAATTGTTTTCTTCTTCAACTAAATTTAACCTCTCGACAATAGGGTCGGTTGGCATTTCCGATTCACATACATCCTACATAAATAAAATCTATGTCACGTTGGTCGGCATAATTTTCATAAACAATAAATGAACCAATAGTTATAAAGATAATATATATACCACATCCGAATCATAGACAGGACGAGGGCCGACGGGGGCGGATACCAAAACCATCGCACTATATAAGATGCAATAATAAAAGTAAGAAAATAATACAAGTATCTATGTAAACATACAAGTAAGAATATTTTTCCTTTCAGAAAGAAGATAAGAACAAGAGGCTCACCACGGTGGTGCCGGCGATGAGCTCGGCGCGGGTGATCGACGGCGGTGAAGACGGGGACGGGGCGTGACGGACCGCTAAACCTAGACAAATATTGTGGAAAATGGAGCTTGGAGGTCGAGCTTGGAGAGGAGAAAGCTTAAGTAGTGTGGCTCGGGCATTCCATCGAACACCTTGTGTGCATAGGAGGTGAGCTAGAGCACCACCAAGCCCTCTCCCCCTCGGCCAGAAAAAAACAGAGCAGTGTGCTCTGCTCTTACGCGAGGGGTATATATAGGCACTTCATTGGTCCCGGTTGGTGGCATGAACCGGGACTAAAGGGGAGCCTTTGGTCCCGGTTCAAGCCACCAACCGGGACCAATGGTGGTGGGCCAGGAGCGAGGCCCATTGGTCCCGGTTCATCCCACCAACCGGGACCAAAAGGTCCAGATGAACCGGGACCAATGGCCCACGTGGCCCGGCCGGCCCCCTGGGCTCACGAACCGGGACCAATGCCCCCATTGGTCCCGGTTCTGGACTGAACCGGGACTAATGGGCTGACCCGGCCTGGACCAAAGACCCGGTTCTAGGCCTTATCCATCAGAGCCGACTCCGCTCTGCAGCATAAGTCTTTAGGACTCGAAAAACCTCTTGAACAGCGACCGGCTCTCGCTTCATCATGACAATCAGTTTCAGCTTTCTCTACTGAGGTGCTCGACCCAGCTCAACTGGGGCACAATCGCAGTAGTTCTCCTAGTGCTACCTTAGCCGATATAGCGGAACGTAAGGCACCAAAACATAGGAGCCGGGCAAACCCAACTATTGACCCAAGACATGATTCGGAGCCGATGCATATAATGCTATAAGTTCGGGGTGCCGCACTTGTTAAAGTGTTCGGACTTCTCACACCATATTGAGGGGTACTAAAGCCCCTGGCGTATTTTGGCCGTACCAAAGTGTACGGGTGCAACATGTCGTTAAGGAACATATATTTGTAAAAAAAGAGTAATGCAAAAATAGACAAAAGCTATGCATTGTTTATTAAAAAGGGCTGCGATCAAAGCAGAACGATACAAATAATGCGATAAGCAAAAGGTTGGACTATTTAACATGTCCGTTCCAGGGGCAGGCTGCGGAATGGTATGCGAAACAGGTATACTGCTCGTGATAGAGACCACCTGGGAGTTCCGTAATGCGGCATGGCTTGTCTGCTTCCCTGGTTCTTGCATCGTTTGTGCGGCAATTGAACTGCCGAACAGGCCTTCCGAAGAATGGAGTCCTGAAAGTAAGAGAAAATTAAAAAATCGGCAGCCCCTGGTGCGGTTTAAGCCGTGTTTCGGGCGTGCCGTGATGGTGCCCCTCCCCCTGCCCATGGTATTTCTAGAGCATAGTTATGTATGCGAAGCACTGGTGTCGCATTTTTGCGAGGGCTGGGGTTGGGGCCGCATTGCTACGCCTGCTCGGAACGTGCCAGGCGGTCTTGTTGTAGGTTACTCCGGGCGGCTTGACGGTGTCCGGACGTTTAATGGCCGGACTGGAGAATTTGCCTGGAGAGGCTGCTTTGTACTTCCGCTGCAAGGGCCGCCGTGTGCTCCTCCGTTCGGAGGGAGCGTTCGGTGTTTCCATTGACCGTAATTACTCCTCGAGGGCCTGGCATCTTGAGCTTAAGGTATGCGTAGTGCGGTACCGCATTGAACTTGGCGAATGCAGGTTCGCCCGAGCAGTGCGTGATAGCCACTGTGGAATGGGACTATGTCGAAAGATTAACTCCTCGCTTCGGAAATTATCCGGAGATCTGAAGACCACTTCAAGTGTGATTGAGCCTGTACAGTTGGCCTCTACACCTGGTATTACGCCTTTAAAGGTGTTTTGGTGGCTAATCCTCGGGATCTATGCCATTTTCCGCACTGTATCCTGATAAAGTAGGTTTAGCTGCTACCCGCCGTCATAAGGATCCTATGAGATGAATCCGTCAATAATTGTGTCTAAACTATATGGCGAATCCCGCCATGACGGGTGCTAGTGGGATGGTCCCCTTCGATCAAAGTGATCGGGTAGGAGGACCATGGGTTGAACTTTGGGGCGACTGGCTCTACGCGTATACGTCCCTTAACGCACGCTTCCGCTCCCTCTTGGGGATGTGGGTTGCGTATATCATGTTCACCGTCCGCACTTGTGGGGGAAAACCCTTCTGTCCACTTTTGTTTGGTGGCCGGGGCTCTTCGTTTGTCTTCGCTATGCAGCCCCTTGTCTTTATTTTCGGCATTTAACTTGCCTGCCTGCTTGAACACCCAACAATCCCTGTTGGTGTGATTGGCCGGCTTTTCGGGGATGCCATGTATCTGGCACAAGCGGTCGAGTATTCGGTCCAAACTGGACGGGCCCCTAGGATTTCTTTTGAATGGATTTTTCTGCTGACCGGATTTATAGCCTCTGAATCCGGCATTAACTGATGTATCCTCCGCATTGTCACCGTTAATGCGGTGCTTCTGCTTGTTGCGACACGACCTGCCACTACTGTCCCTGGTATCCGAATTGCCAGGGTTCTTGGTCATATTTTTGCTACGAGCAAGCCAGCAGTCTTCTCCCGCGCAAAAGCGGGTCATGAGTGTCGTGAGTGCTGCCATAGATTTCGGCTTTTCCTGTCCAAGGTGCCGGGCAAGCCACTCGTCACGGATATTGTGCTTGAAGGCTGCTAGGGCCTCTGCGTACGGACAGTCCACTATTTGATTTTTCTTTGTCAGGAACCGTGTCCAGAATTGCCTGGCCGATTCCTCTGGCTGCTGAATTACGTGGCTTAGGTCATCGGCGTCTGGTGGTCGCACATAAGTGCCCTGGAAATTGTCGAGGAATGCGCTTCCAGGTCCTCCCAACAACTGATTGATCCTGCTGGCAAGCTGTTAAGCCAATGCCGAGCTGGTCCTTTAAGCTTGAGTGGGAGGTATTTGATGGCGTGGAGATCATCGCCGCGGGCCATGTGGATATGAAGGAGATAATCCTCGATCCATACCGCAGGATCTGTTGTGCCATCATATGATTCGATGTTTACGGGTTTGAAACCCTCGGGGATTTGATGATCCATTACTTCGTCTGTGAAGCATAGTGGGTGTGCGGTGCCTCTGTACTGGGCTATATCACGATGTAGCTCCAATGAGCTTTGTCTACTGTGTTCGGCCCTACCGGATTTGTGTCCGGCGTGACGGTTATCGTCTCGAGTCATGGGGCGCCCACGCGATCCGTAGATCGATCTTGTTTGCCTTGCCTTGTCCTCCAACATATCTCGCAGGTCTGGCGCATTTTCCCGTGCCTTGGTACGGGGTGCGGCTTGAGTGGAGGGCCGAGAGGCCTCTCTGTCGCGGCCACGAGGTGGCCGGTCGGCCGTATCAAGTGCTGGTGATGTAGGTTTAAGTGCTTCCTCCTCTAATCGGGGTAGCAACCTGCGCTTTGGGTAGCTCTTGGAGGGGCGTTCGAGTTTATGCTCTTCGGCCGCAAGGACTTCAGTCCATCTGTCGACTAGCAAATCTTGATCAGCTCTAAGTTGTTGCTGTTTTTTCTTGAGGCTTCTTGCCGTGGCCATAAGCCTGCGTTGAAAACGCTCTTGCTCGACGGGATCCTCTGGCACGACGAATTCGTCGTCGTCGAGGCTTGCCTCGTCTTCGGAGGGAGGCATATAATTATCGTCCTCGACCTCTCTGTCTGCCGCTCTCTCATGAGGGCTGGCTTCTCCATCCTCCTGTGCTGAATCTTGCTGGAGGGGGTTTTCTTCGGCACTCTCCGGAGTATTATTATCTCCCGTGCTGGAATCACCGTATTTGCTTTGGCGGGATTTTGAGCGGCGCCGCTGACGCCGGCGCTTAGGCTGTTTCTTGGAGGGGTCATCCTCCGCTGTTCCATCGCCCTCCTTCTTTTGGGGTGTCCACCATGTATATGTCATATGACGAGGTGGCTTTCCAGGGCCCATAGGCGCTGGTTCTTCATCGTCTCTGCATCGGCGTCCATACCGTCGATGTCTTCGGAGTCGAAGTCGAGCATGTCGGTTAAATCGTCGACAGTGGCTACAAAGTGGGTGGTGGGTGGGCTTTGAATTTCTTCATCGATCCGTATCCCAACCTTGCTGACCGTAGTCCGGCCAGGGCTCTCCTGATAAAGAGAGAGACTTTAGTGTCTTCAGAATATCGCCGAAAGGCGAGTGCTGAAAGATGTCGCGGCAGTAAACTCCATGATCGGCGCCCAATCGGATTCGATCGGCAGGGGCGGAGGGTTCGGAGTCCGGAGAGGAGTCCGGCTCCTTGGAGTCACGAGTCTCGCGGAGTGCGGGGCTGGTGTTCGGCTCGATCGCCGTTGGGATCGCAGCCCCCGAGGCGGCGTCCAACCACCCATCCTCGATCGGCGCAGTTGGCTCCGAATTAAGGGTCGAAGCCGATGCGGGTGCGGCCTCCAGGGCACTGTTCGGCGCAGCTAGATCATGCTCGTCGTGACAGTGCGGCGCGCTCGGCAGTGGCTCGAATCCGTCGAGGATCAAGTCCCCACGGATGTCAGCCGTGTAGTTTAAACTTCCAAATCTGACCTGACGGCCAGGGGCATAGCTTTCGATCTGCTCCAGATGGCCAAGTGAATTGGCCCGCAGTGCGAAGCCGCCGAAGACGAAGATCTGTCCGGGGAGGAAGGTCTCACCCTGGACTGCATCGCTATTGATGATCGTAGGAGCCATCAAGCCTAACGGCGACGACACAGAGGAACTCTCAATGAAAGCACCAATGTCGGTGTCAAAACCGGTGGATCTCGGGTAGGGGGTCCCGAACTGTGCGTCTAGGCCGGATGGTAACAGGAGGCAAGGGACACGAAGTTTACCCAGGTTCGGGCCCTCTTGATGGAGGTAACCCTAGTTC
>NC_053023.1:370317193-370330797 GCF_003073215.2 Triticum urartu | reverse complement strand
ACCGGGACCACCGGAAGGGTCCCGGGGGTCCACCGGGTGGGGCCACCTATCCCGGAGGGCCCCATGGGCTGAAGTGGGAGGGGAACCAGCCCCTAGTGGGCTGGTGCGCCCCCTTGGGCCTCCCCCTGCGCCTAGGGTTGGAAACCCTAGGGGTGGGGGCGCCCCACTTGGCTTGGGGGGCAAGCCACCCCCTTGGCCGCCGCCCCCCCTTGGAGATTGGATCTCCTAGGGCCGGCGCCCCCCTAGGGACCCTATATATAGTGGGGGGAGGGGAGCCGCACCCTAGCCCCTGGCGCCTCCCTCTCCCTCCCGTGACACTCCTCCCTCTCCCTGAGCTTGGCGAAGCCCTGCCGAGATCACCGTTGCTTCCACCACCACGCCGTCGTGCTGCTGGATCTTCATCAACCTCTCCTTCCCCCTTGCTGGATCAAGTTGGAGGAGACGTCTTCCCAACCGTACGTGTGTTGAACGCGGAGGTGCCGTCCGTTCGGCGCTAGGTCATCGGTGATTTGGATCACGACGAGTACGACTCCATCAACCCCGTTCTCTTGAACGCTTCCGCGCGCGATCTACAAGGGTATGTAGATGCACTCCCTCTCCCTCGTTGCTAGATGACTCCATAGATTGATCTTGGTGATGCGTAGAAAATTTTAAAATTCTGCTACGTTCCCCAACAGTGGCATCATGAGCTAGGTCTATGCGTAGTTTCTATGCACGAGTAGAACACAAAGCAGTTGTGGGCGTCGATATTGTCAATTTTCTTGCCGTTACTAGTCTTATCTTGATTCGCGGCATCGTGGGATGAAGCGGCCCGGACCGACCTTACACGTACGCTTACGTGAGACTGGTTCCACGACTGACATGCACTAGTTGCATAAGGTGGCTGCGGGTGTCTGTCTCTCCCACTTTAGTCGGATCGGATTCGATGAAAAGGGTCCTTATGAAGGGTAAATAGAAATTGGCATATCACGTTGTGGTTTTGGCGTAGGTAAGAAACGTTCTTGCTAGAAACCTATAGCATCCACGTAAAAACTTGCAACAACAATTAGAGGACGTCTAACTTGTTTTTGCAGCATATGCCGTGTGATGTGATATGGCCAAAAGGATGTGATGAATGATATATGTGATGTATGAGATTGATCATGTTCTTGTAATAGGAATCACGACTTGCATGTCGATGAGTATGACAACCGGCAGGAGCCATAGGAGTTGTCTTTATTTATTTATGACCTGCGTGTCAACATAAACGTCATGTAATTACTTTACTTTATTGCTAAAGCGTTAGCCATAGTAGTAGAAGTAATAGATGACGAGACAACTTCAAGAAGACACGATGATGGAGATCATGATGATGGAGATCATGGTGTCATGCCGGTGACAACGATGATCATGGAGCCCCGAAGATGGAGATCAAAAGGAGCAAAATGATATTGGCCATATCATGTCACTATTTGATTGCATGTGATGTTTATCATGTTTTACATCTTATTTGCTTAGAACGACGGTAGCTTAAATAAGATGATCCCTCATAATAATTTCAAGAAAGTGTTCCCCCTAACTGTGCACCGTTGCGAAGGTTCGTTGTTTCGAAGCACCACGTGATGATCGGGTGTGATAGATTCTAACGTTCGAATACAACGGGTGTAAGCCAGATTTACACACGCAATACACTTAGGTTGACTTGACGAGCCTAGCATGTACAGACATGGCCTCGGAACACAGAAGACCGAAAGGTCGAGCATGAGTCGTATAGAAGATACGATCAACATGAAGATGTTCACCGATGTTGACTAGTCCGTCTCACGTGATGATCGGACACGGCCTAGTTAACTCGGATCATGTTTCACTTAGATGACTAGAGGGATGTCTATCTGAGTGGGAGTTCATTGAATAATTTGATTAGATGAACTTAATTATCATGAACTTAGTCTAAAATCTTTACACTATGTCTTGTAGATCAAATGGCCCACGCTAATGTTGCCCTCAACTTCAACGCGTTCCTAGAGAAAACCAAGCTGAAAGATGATGGCAGCAACTATACGGACTGGGTCCGGAACCTGAGGATCATCCTCATAGCTGCCAAGAAAGATTATGTCCTAGAAGCACCGCTAGGTGACGCACCCATCCCAGAGAACCAAGACGTTATGAACGCTTGGCAGTCACGTGCTGATGATTACTCCCTCGTTCAGTGTGGCATGCTTTACAGCTTAGAACCGGGGCTCCAAAAGCGTTTTGAGAGACACGGAGCATATGAGATGTTCGAAGAGCTGAAAATGGTTTTCCAAGCTCATGCCCGGGTCGAGAGATATGAAGTCTCCGACAAGTTCTTCATTGTAAGATGGAGGAAAATAGTTCTGTCAGTGAGCACATACTCAAAATGTCTGGGTTGCATAACCGCTTGACTCAGCTGGGAGTTAATCTCCCGGATGACGCGGTCATTGACAGAATCCTTCAGTCGCTTCCACCGAGCTACAAGAGCTTTGTGATGAACTTCAATATGCAGGGGATGGAAAAGACCATTCCTGAGGTATATTCAATGCTGAAATCAGCAGAGGTGGAAATCAAAAGGGAACATCAAGTGTTGATGGTGAATAAAACCACTAAGTTCAAGAAAGGCAAGGGTAAGAAGAACTTCAAGAAGGACGGCAAGGGAGTTGCCGCGCCCGGTAAGCAAGCTGCCGGGAAGAAGCCAAAGAATGGACCCAAGCCCGAGACTGAGTGTTTTTATTGCAAGGGAAGTGGTCACTGGAAGCGGAACTGCCCCAAATACTTAGCGGACAAGAAGGCCGGCAACACTAAAGGTATATGTGATATACATGTAATTGATGTGTACCTTACCAGTACTCGTAGTAGCTCCTGGGTATTTGATACCGGTGCGGTTGCTCACATTTGTAACTCAAAGCAGGAGCTGCGGAATAAGCGGAGACTGGCGAAGGACGAGGTGACGATGCGCGTCGGGAATGGTTCCAAGGTCGATGTGATTCACCGTCGGCACGCTGCCTCTACATTTACCTACGGGATTAGTTTTAAACCTCAATAATTGTTATTTAGTGCCAGCTTTGAGCATGAACATTGTATCAGGATCTCGTTTAATTGAGATGGCTACTCATTTAAATCCAGAATAATGGTTGTTCTATTTATATGAGAGATATGTTTTATGTCGGTGTCAAAACCGGCGGATCTCGGGTAGGGGGTCCCGAACTGTGCGTCTAGGCCGGATGGTAATAGGAGGCAAGGGACACGAAGTTTTACCCAGGTTCGGGCCCTCTTGATGGAGGTAAAACCCTACGTCCTGCTTGATTAATATTGATGATATGGGTAGTACAAGAGTAGATCTACCACGAGATCGGAGAGGCTAAACCCTAGAAGCTAGCCTATGGTATGATTGTTGTGTATGAATGTGTTGTCCTACGGACTAAAACCCTCCGGTTTATATAGACATCGGATAGGGTTAGGGTTACATAGAGTCGGTTACAATGGTAGGAGATCTACATATCCGTATCGCCAAGCTTGCCTTCCACGCCAAGGAAAGTCCCTTCCGGACACGGGACGAAGTCTTCAATCTTGTATCTTCATAGTCCAGGAGTCCGGCTGAAGGTATAGTCCGGCCATCCGGACACCCCCTAATCCAGGACTCCCTCAGTAGCCCCTGAACCAGGCTTCAATGACGACGAGTCGGCGCGCAGATTGTCTTCGGCATTGCAAGGCGGGTTCCTCCTCCAAGTACTTCATAGAAGATTTTGAACACAAAGATAGTGTCCGGCTCTGCAAAATAAGTTTCCACATATTGCCATAGAGAGAATAATATTTACACAAATCTAATCTGCTGACGTATTCCGTAGTGTGACATCACACCACGGCCAAGCCTTTATTCGAATCGTTTTACTGTCCCATCTCAGCGTGTTATGCGAGGCGGTTTCCTTGGCACGTCTTGTTAAAGCAGAGATCGTGTCCCCTTATTCCGGGATTCTCATCAATACGGGCGTGGGTAACCCAACCGCTTCTGGGACTCCTAGACTATAGGCAAGTCCAAACGGCCACGGAGAGGACGCTTGATATTCACCCTCTTTATAAAGGGACAAGGTTTTTTACTTTTTCCCTCACATGCTCAATCGAATCCTTCCCCCACCTCAAGCTCAAACACCCAAGGTTCAGGTCAGGTGCTCCGAACCCTCAATCATGTCCGGATCTAGCCTTCAAGGCCGATGGATGCCTTCCTCCGTCACGGAAGAAGACATCAAAAAGTTGAGGGAGGCCAGATATCTGACCTCCGAGGTTTTGCATCGGCTGCCTGCCCGAGGGCAGGCCGTCCCCTCCCCCGAACCCAACGAGAACGTTGTGTTCATCTCCCACTTCCTCCAAGGTCTAGGCCTTGCTCTGGATCCTTTCTTTAGGGGTTTGATGTATTATTACGGGCTAGATTTCCATGATCTAGCTCCGGACTCCTTTCTTCATATCACGACATTTATTGTCGTGTGCGAGGCCTTCCTCCGGGTTACCCCTCACTTTGGCCTGTGGCTCAAGACCTTTGAAGTAAAGCCGAAGATGATCGAGGGGCAACATGCAGCGTGTGGAGGTGCCTCAATACGCAAGATGACGGGATCCCCCTGGCCCAAGGTTCCATTCCAGAGGTGTCTGAATTGTGGCAACAGGAGTGGTTCTACATCATGGCTCCTAGAAGTGCCAAGTGGGCGGCCGCCCCTGTTTTCCGCTCGGGCCCTCCACCACAACTGATGTCATGGATCAGCAGAGGTCTGAGCTGGGGTCCAGCCAAGGACGTGCCTATTCTGCAAAGCCGCATTCAAGATCTCTTCAATGGAGATTTTAGTTTGGTTGCGGTAATACAAGTTATGCTGGTTCGTCAAGTCCAGCCTTGCAAACGCCGGCCCCTTCGCTTGTGAGAGTTCAATCCCGAAGGACCGCGTGTCATTCAAAATTTCCTCGTCCTGACACACGAGGAGATGTACAAGTCATTCTTCGGACCTCAGGTAGAGTGTCCAGAAATCACCGAGGACGTGGGCCTGAGCAGTAACCGCGCCGCCGAACAGGTAAGGAATCTTCCGGCCGAACATACTATCTCTCATTTGTTACGAAGTTATTTCTGAGAGTTTGCTTTTTGACCAGGACTGGCTAACAAAGGCGAAGTTGATTCGGTGTTCGGCCCCCCTCCCTGAGGGTTTGGACAATCCGGTATTGGAAAAGATGCTCCAGGTCGCACCTTGCCCGGAGCCCTTGAAGGAAGATACTGGGAAGGATAATACGGGCGGACGCGGGCCCCCAACGCTGCCCATTCTAACCGAGGGAGCGAGCGTCTCCATGAAGGAAGACGACCGGAGGAGGAAAAGGACTGCGCCCGGGGATTCGGAAGCCGAAGCTTCCAAACGGGAGAAGAAGTCTCCCACAGAGGGTCCTACCTTGGGGGGTGCTTTTGCCGCACAAAGTCCGCGGGGGTCAATTCTCCAGCGAGTCGTAAGTGACCCGAAATACTGTAATAGCATAGGTATGCCATCTTTTCTTCTGAGGAAATAACCACCGCATATATCTTTTGCAGTTCGGGCCTTAGCCCCTCTCAAATGAGCTCGTCTTCGGGGGATCTTCTTCCAAAGATGATGGAGAGCGAAACGCTTCCTCCGGACTCCTCCGCTCCAGAAGCGGGCGACCCCGAAGTGTCATCGCGGAGGGCCTCTCCGAGTCCGGTGAGGCCAGAAGATAATCCCATTGACCCCCGGAGCTCCCAGTGTCCAGATCCCGAAGAGAGAAGACAAAAGAGTCCGGCACCGTCTAGTGTATGATCGGATGTTCTGAGGGAGTTGGTGGGGCGAGCGGCCATCTCAGATGAACAACGTATGTTGATGGATACGGTGGTGGAGAGAATCGCGTCCGCCGAAAACGGATTTCATGAAGCTTTTATGAGTCTATTGACAGGCTTTGAGGTACATAAAATAATGTATGATAGTCCTGCACATGCTAGGTCTGCCCTGTGTAGGTAGTAGCCCTTGAGACTCTGGTTTCCGTCGAAAACGATGATGAACAGAGGATCGTATTCCCAGGTAATAACCATACTGCCTTTATGTGCAGGTGATGGAAGCTCCGGTGGCTAGCCGGACTGGCGAGTTTGCCCATTTAAAATGGCATTTGGATGCGGCAGACGCCGACATCGAGCTTGTTAACAAAAGGCTTGACGAGGCACAGGGTAAGTGTCATTATCTGGTAAATGCCACATAGTAAGAGCAGCATGATGCCGGTATCTTTAATATGTTGTGACTGCAGATGGAGCTACGACTGTTGAAGCCTTGCGGGCAGAACTTGCCCGAGCCAAGGAACAAGCGAGGGTTGGTAATGCGGCTGCTTTGAAGGCGGCCGAAGAGTTGAAAGCCGAGAAGGCCGTGCATGGCGAGAGCTGAGATAAGGTGGCCAAGATGGCCATGGAATTAAAATATGCCACCGACCGTTGCCGGGTTCTTGAAAAGGAAAACCTAGCGAAGGCATCGGACCTTCAGAAGGCTACTGTGACGAGAAAAGACCTCAGTTCTGCTATGAGAGCGAAGAAGGAGGAGCTGCGGGAAGCCAAGGATATTGTAGCTGGGAAATCCTTTATGTTGCGGAGGAAGTTCGGAGATCCACGGTATGCCTCTCTAGATCAGTTGTGGAGTTCGGAGGATGTGTGTATGGATTTGGCGGCGAGTGCTGCCGATGCGGCCAAGTACTTCCAGGGTCAGACGGACCGTGAAGTGGACCAGCTGTTTTGGGCACAATTCCATTCTCCCGAGCGTCCGCTTTCATTGACTGATCAATTAGCCGAATGGGCCGAACTGAGTAGGTTGTCCGGACTCGCCATGAGGTCTGTTGTGGATCAGCTATGGCCGGAAAGGCCAAAACTGAACAGCTATTTTGGCTTGGTGCAGCAGTCCCTTGACGTGGTGTCGCGCATAAATGCGATGAAAAGGTCAGCGTGCATAGAGGGCGTGCGGATGGCCTTTGCCCGTGTTAAAGCATACTGGGCGGAGATGGATGCTACCACTGTTGCAGCGCGGGATTCGGCCATAGGCCAAATGGCTGCTGAGCACTACTTTGAAGAAGTTCTTGAGGGTGCTCGTTTGATAGAGACCCAGTGCTCAAAAAATATTATGTTTGAATGATATGTAATCTCATTGTAAGCGAAATGCTTTTATACATTGTTATAAGGCTATTTTTATACTTTTGCCTGAAAGTAATGTGATGCCTCCTGGGCGGCCGTTTATGTATACATGTGTATAACCTGAAAGATTGCAGCCGTCGGCTTCAACCCTCACGCACATAATGCGGAGGTGCTCGCAAAAACACGCGTGCACACTTAACCCAACATCTTGGTCCTATTAAGGAGGTGATAGCAGAGCGAGCGAGGCAACCGGACTATAATGCTTTAGCACTTTCACCTAGCCATAGGAGTTTGACAGTGGGGCTACTAAATAGCCCCTGGTGGCTCCGCACTCTCCCGATCCCGGGGTGCGTACATGCCTGGCCGGAAAACGGCCCTTCGCTAAGGCGGAGGAATTCTAACATTCCAACAAGTCATCGAGTGGTTGACCAGTCTCACGCTATATCATGACAGTCAGTTTTCGGCTTTCTCTACTGAGGTGCTCGTCCGGATGAACCAGGGCACAATCGCAGTAGTTCTCCTGGTGCTACCTTAGCCGGTAAAGCGGAACGTAAGGCACCAAAACACAGGAGCCGGGCAAACCCAACATTTGACCAAAGACAATGATTCAAAGCTGATGCATATAAGGCCAAACTCGTGACGCCGAACACTCCCTAAGGTATTCGGTCTTAGTGGTATAAACTGGGCCTAAATAATGGCCTTTGTAAGAAGCCCCTTGTGTCCAAGTACGTGCATTGTTCTGGCGTGGCCACATGCCAAGACGTCAGCATCCTTCTCAACGGTGGATATGTATCAACAAGAGACAGTAAAAAAGGTTTACGCAGGGTCTTAATCTAAAAAGAATCCTTGGAGCGGGTCCCTGCTGCACGTCTGCGCCTGTGTCTCCGTTGTGCCGTATCCTGGATGGGTGTAGCACGATGATCGTCTGTAAAAGAGAGGAATTTAGGTGAAAAAGTTGTCGTGCAAAAAGATAGTTTTTTAAAGAAACCATGTATAATTCAAGATGAGAAGAAATTGCCACTTGTCTGCGCGCGTTGAGCCCCTTGTATTGACAAATAGGGGTGTGACCATTTATTCGGTATAAGTAGCGGCGCCGGACTTGATTAGTTGTGTCTGAGGTCTTGACGACCTATTGGATGCTTTCGCTGGTCCGGGCGCCTTTAGTGTGCGGCTGCCAAGGCAACCTCACTCTCTTCGGCGCGCAGAGATCGCTTGATATTTCCGTGCACTGAAATGATGCCACGTGTACCGGGAATCTTGAGTGTGAGGGAGGCGTAGTGTGGTATTGCATTAAAGCGAGCGAAAGCTTCGCGTCCGAGCAGTGCTTGATAGCCGCTTTGAAACAGAGCGATGTGGAAAGTTAAATGCTCGCGACGGAAGTTATTGGGGGAGCCGAATATAACTTGTAGTAGGAGGGAGCCCGTACAACGAGCCCCTGGGCCTAGAGTTACTCCTTTAAAGGTAGTATTGCTATGGCGAATTTGTGTTGGGTCCAACCCCATCCCGCGGATTGTATCCTGATATATTAGGTTTAGGCTGCTGCCGCCGTCCATCAAGACTCGTGTGAAGTGATATCCGCCAATTACTGGGTCTAATACCAGGGCAGCCCATCCTGCGTGTCGGATACTTGCTGAGTAATCACGATGGTCGAAAGAGATGGTTGAGACGACCAGTGGCAGGACTTCACGGTGACAGGCACTTGGGTATATTTTCCTGGGAGTGCCGCGTTGTTTTTCCCTTGATCACGTGTAACACATTTACTGTTTTGACTTCTGGTGGAAATTTCTTTTGTTCCCCCGTGTCTTGCTTGGGAGGCTCATCCTCGTCTTCACTTGGTGTATCCTCCCCCTTGTGTACGGCATTGAGCTTGCCGGACTGCTTGAAGACCCAACATTCTCTGTGGGTATGATTAGCAGGTTTACCAGGGGTACTATGGATCTGACATACTTGGTCTAGAATTTTGTTGAGGCTGGACAGTTCATCCCTGGTGCCTTTAGGGGGCGGCTTTTAACCTGGCCGAGAGCTTTTGAATCTAGCATTTATTGTCGTGCCCTTCGTGCTGTCTTATTTATTCCGGCGTTTGTTATTGCTGTTGCGCCGTGATTTCCCGTTTCCATCTCTAACTTCAGATGTACTGGGGTCGCTGGTGCTGCATCTGGCTAGCCAGCTGTCCTCACCCGCGCAAAAGCGGGTCATGAGGTTTGTTAATGCGGCCATCGTTCTCGGCTTATTCCGGCCGAGGTGTCTGGCAAGCCATTCGTCACGGACGCTATGCTTGAAAGCTGCCAAGGCTTCGGCGTCCGGACAGTCGACAATCTGGTTCTTTTTAGTAAGAAACCTGTTCCAAAGCTTTCGGGCTGACTCTCCGGGCTGTTGAGTTATATGAATCAGATCGTCCGCATCCGGATGTCGGACATAAGTCTCTTGAAAATTTGCCCGAAAGGCGTCTTCGAGCTCTTCCCAACTTCCAATGGAGCTTTCGGGGAGGCCTTTGAGCCAGTGACGAGCTGGCCCTTTGAGCTTGAGGGGTAAGTACTTGATGGCGTCAAGATCATCTCCTCGAGCCATATGGATATGAAGGATGTAGTCCTCAATCCAGACCCCAGGGTCTGTTGTTCCGTCGTATGCCTCTATGTTTACGGGCTTGAATCCCTCTGGAAATTCATTTGTCCGGCACCTCATCGGTGAAACATAGGGGGTGTGCGGCACCCCTGTAGCTGGGCGTACCGCGTTGTTCGGATGTTTGTTGTGTTGCATTGTATGCTGGGGCGCGCTTGCGTGGTCCATAGATGGATCTTGTTGCGCCGTCCTTTGGGTGCGAGCCCTCGCACGGGTCGCGTGTTGTATTGTGAGCGGCGTTGTATGCCACTCTGTGTTGGTAGAGGGGTCGTCTATCCGACCAGGTGGCTGCTTTGATATTTGTTTGTGGGGGGTCTGAGGCCTCCTCATCGAATTCGGGTAGCAGCTTCCGCTTTGGGTAGCTCTTGGAGGGGCGATTGTCGCCGTACCTCGCTGCAGTGTTGAGTATTTTACTCCATCTGATTTGGAGTGTGTCTTGCTCGGCCTTGATCCTTTGCTTCTGCTTTTTAAGACTCCTCGCGGTGGCATAAAGCCTTTTATGGGCATTCTGCTGCTCCGGGTGCCTGTCCGGCGTTATGTCGTCCGGACCATTATCCTTGATAGAATTTGTTTGTTCGGTTTGATTATACGGATTGCCGTTGTCCAGCAGCGGTTCGCCCTACTCCAGCGCTGGGTCTGTGTGATCGCTATTTCTATCGAGGCGGGATTTGGGGCGGCGCTTGCGTCACCGCTTTGACTGCTTTTCAAGGGAACAAGCCTTTGGTGCGTCCTTCCGCTCCTCGTCGTCATCTTTTGGTGCGTCCACCATGTATACGTCATATGACGAGGTGGGGTTCCAGGGCCCAATAGGCACTGGTTCTTCATCGTCTCCTTCATCGGCGTCCATATCGTTGATGTCTTCGGAGTCGAAGTCGAGCATGTCGGTTAAATCGTCGACAGTGGCTATGAAGTGGGTGGTGGGTGGGCTTTGAATTTCTTCATCGTCTGTATCCCAACCTTGCTGACCGTAGTCCGGCCCGGGCTCTCCTGATAAAGAGAGAGACTTCAGTGTCCTCAGGATATCGCCGAAAGGCGAGTGCTGAAAGATGTCCGCGGCAGTAAACTCCATGATCGGCGCCCAATCGGATTCGATCGGCAGGGGCGCGGAGGGTTCGGAGTCCGGCTCCTTGGAGTCATGAGTCTCACAGAGTGCGGGGCTGGTGTTCGGCTCATCGCCGTTGGGATCGCAGCCCCTGAGGCGGCGTCCAACCACCCATCCTCGATCGTATCAGTCGGCTCCGAATTAAGGGTCGAAGCCGATGCAGGTGTGGCCTCCAGGGCACTGTTCGGCGGCAGAGCTAGATCATGCTCGTCGTGACAGTGTGGTGCGCTCGGCAGTGGCTCAAATCTGTCGAAGATCAAGTCCCCGCGGATGTTAGCCGTGTATTTTAAGCTTCCAAATCTGACTTGACGGCCAGGGGCATAGCTTTCGATCTGCTTCAGATGGCCAAGTGAATTGGCCCGCAGTGCGAAGCCGCCGAAGATGAAGATTTGTCCGGGGAGGAAGGTCTCACCCTGGACTGCATCGCTATTGATGATCGTAGGAGCCATCAAGCCTGAACGGCGACACAAGAGGAACTCTCAATGAAAGCACCAATGTCGGTGTCAAAACCGGCGGATCTCGGGTAGGGGGTCCCGAACTGTGCGTCTAGGCCGGATGGTAACAGGAGGCAAGGGACACGAAGTTTTACCCAGGTTCGGGCCCTCTTGATGGAGGTAAAACCCTACGTCCTGCTTGATTAATATTGATGATATGGGTAGTACAAGAGTAGATCTACCACGAGATCAGAGAGGCTAAACCCTAGAAGCTAGCCTATGGTATGATTGTTGTGTATTGTTGTCCTACGGACTAAAACCCTCCGGTTTATATAGACACCGGATAGGGTTAGGGTTACATAGAGTCGGTTACAATGGTAGGAGATCTACATATCCGTATCGCCAAGCTTGCCTTCCACGCCAAGGAAAGTCCCTTCCGGACACGGGACGCATTCTTCAATCTTGTATCTTCATAGTCCAGGAGTCCGGCTGAAGGTATAGTCCGGCCATCCGGACACCCCCTAATCCAGGACTCCCACAGTCATGCTCCGCTGGTGAATGGTTTATTCTTAATGAATCTCAAGCGTAATGTTACACATATTCATAGTGTGAATGCCAAAAGATGTAAGGTTGATAATGATAGTCCCACATACTCGTGGCACTGCCGCCTTGGTCACATTGGTGTCAAACGCATGAAGAAACTCCATGCAGATGGACTTTTGGAGTCTCTTGATTATGAATCATTTGACACATGCGAACCATGCCTCATGGGCAAAATGACCAAGACTCCGTTCTCCGGAACAATGGAGCGAGCAACCAACTTATTGGAAATCATACATACTGATGTGTGTGGTCCAATGAGTGTTGAGGCTCGCGGTGGCTACCGTTATGTTCTCACCCTCACTGATGACTTGAGTAGATATGGGTATGTCTACTTAATGAAACACAAGTCTGAGATCTTTGAAAAGTTCAAGGAATTTCAGAGTGAAGTTGAGAATCAACGTGACAGCAAAATCAAGTTCTTACGATCAAATCATGGGGGTGAATATTTGAGTCACGAATTTGGCACGCACTTAAGGAAATGTGGAATAGTTTCACAACTCACGCCGCCTGGAACACCTCAGCGTAATGGTGTGTCCGAACGTCGTAATCGCACTCTATTGGATATGGTGCGATCTATGATGTCTCTTACCGATTTACCGCTGTCATTTTGGGGCTATGCTTTAGAGACTGCCGCATTCACTTTAAATAGGGCTCCGTCGAAATCCGTTGAGACGACACCGTATGAATTATGGTTTGGGAAGAAACCTAAGCTGTCATTTCTAAAAGTTTGGGGATGCGATGCTTATGTCAAGAAACTTCAACCTAAAAAGCTCGAACCCAAGTCGGAAAAATGCGTCTTCATAGGATACCCTAAAGAAACTATTGGGTATACCTTCTACCTCAGATCCGAAGGCAAGATCTTTGTTGCCAAGAATGGATCCTTTCTAGAGAAAGAGTTTCTCTCGAAAGAAATAAGTGGGAGGAAAGTAGAACTCGATGAAGTATTACCTCTTGAACCAGAGAGTGGCACAGCTCAAGAAAATGTGCCTGAGGTGCTTGCACCGACTAGAGAGGAAGTTAATGATGATGATCATGAAACTTCAGATCAAGTTGCTACTGAACTTCGTAGGTCCACAAGGACACATTCCGCACCAGAGTGGTACGGCAACCCTGTCCTAGAAATCATATTGTTAGACAATGGTGAACCTTCAAACTATGAAGAAGCGATGGCGGGTCCAGATTCCGACAAATGGCTGGAAGCCATGAAATCCGAGATAGGATCCATGTATGAAAATGAAGTATGGACTTTGACTGACTTGCCCGATGATCGGTGAGCCATAGAAATTAAATGGATCTTTAAGAAGAAGACAGACGCGGATGGTAATGTGAGCATCTATAAGGCCCGACTTGTCGCTAAGGGTTATCGACAAGTTCAAGGGGTTGACTACGATGAGACTTTCTCACCGGTAGCGAAGCTGAAGTCCGTCCGAATCATGTTAGAAATTGCCGCATTTTATGATTATGAGATATGGCAAATGGACGTCAAAACAGCATTCCTTAATGGTTTCCTTAAGGAAGAATTGTATATGATGCAGCCGGAAGGTTTTGTCGATCCTAAGAATGCTGACAAGGTGTGCAAGCTCCAACGCTCAATCTATGGGATGGTGCAAGCCTCTCGGAGTTGGAACATTCGATTTGATGAGATGATCAAAGCGTTTGGGTTTACGCAGACTTATGGAGAATCCATGCATACTCTCTCTTTTTTTTT
>NC_053023.1:370287798-370316193 GCF_003073215.2 Triticum urartu | reverse complement strand
ATATAAGATGAACTTCTACCAAGGGAATAATTAATTAAAGAGAAGCTTTAATGGTAAGATCTACATCATGTCCATGGGCATGAACACAAAGTTCAAGGTCGACTCCCACTTCTTCAATGCATAACCTTTCATTCATTGCTCTAGGTAAAAATGATCTTAGTGTCAAAACCTACCCGGTGAATTACCAGAGGAGTATGACCCGTGAAAACTTCCGGGTTCACACAGATTAAGGAAGACATAGGTTCAACCCATCGGGGCTTCTTAGAACATATACCATGAACTTTAGGAGTAAATAACACAAGCTCAAAAGTAGAGCATGGCTGACAAAAGTAGAGTATACAATTTACAAGGGCATTATGTATTAGGTAAAGAACTCACAAGAATTTTGGTTGTGAAGGACATTGTCGGAAAATAACCCGGCAATGGGTATGGCGGTCCACAACGGGGCTGATGTGAGTATCGGTACTCAATCAAAGGAAGAAGGAATGCCAAGGCATCAGATTATAGAAACAACTGACTAATTCAAAGCTTAATGCAAAGATTTTATGATTCCCAAATCAAGGGATCAGAAGCAATCGTTCTGATCAAAAATGAATAAGTTCAATAGACTTAGAAGCACAAACGATCAAGGCATTGATTAGTCAAGAACCAACTCATATCCAAATGACGTCTGAGCTGGAAGGATGAATCCTAGGATTCGACCGAGGAATGCGGGCATCCTCAACATATTGAATCAACAGACTTAAAATGATAAAGACAAGGGAGGCCAATAAGATTACGAAACTTATCGGATTAACCACAATTTCAGAAAGCGAGAATTTCAAGAGCAATAGGCTGCTCGGGATTTTCGGAAGATCGAATAGTATTTCGAAGACCACTGTGAAACACATGAACAACTGGGGGATGAGCGGATACTCGATAAGTGTGAGAATTTTCCATAGGGGTATTCAGGTGACAAATAACTGCAAGGCAGTAAGCTTAAAGGATTATCGAAACATCGACGAGTAATTTGTGGTATCTTGTAATAACAAGACCAACTGGGGATGAATGTAAGAATAACAACTGCAAGTAGTTATCCATAAGGGTTGATGGTGGAAGGGAATTGCAAACGCGATGAACACAAGTTCTCGGGTTAACAGCGGAGAGTATCTTCAGGGTCTCCGCATGCAGCACACGATCATCAGTAATAAGGGGCTCTCTGGGTGAAAGAGATAACGAGATCCTAATGTTAGATTTAGCAAAATTCATTTAACCCGAATAGAAGAGAGCTCAGAGTCCCAGAGTAAGGATCGAGGAGTAAAAGATCCTAATACCACCCAGATGGCGACGTGGGCCCGTAAGGCACACAGCCATGTTAGTAAAAGTTTTGCAATGTCTAGACTCGACTTCGGCCAAGGAGTGTGGAAAGGGGAATTCCTACAGGCAGTCGGCTCTGATACCAACTTGTGACGCCCCCGATTCAATCGTACACTAATCATACACGCAAACGTGTACGATCAAGATCAGGAACTCACGGGAAGATATCACAACACAACTCTACAAATAAAATAAGTCATACAAGCATCATATTATAAGCCAGGGGCCTCGAAGGCTCGAATACAAGAGCTCGGTCATAGACGAGTCAGCGGAAGCAACAATATCTGAGTACAGCCATAAGTTAAACAAGGTTGCCTTAAGAAGGCTAGCACAAACTGAGATACAGATCGAAAGAGGCGCAGGCCTCCTGCCTGGGATCCTCCTAACTACTCCTGGTCGTCGTCAGCAGGCAGCACGTAGTAGTAGGCACGTCCGGTGTAGTAGGAGTCGTCGTCGAAGGTGGCGTCTGGCTCCTGGGCTCCAACATCTGGTTGCGACAACCAGGTAGAAGGGATAGGGGAAAAGAGGGAGAAAGCAACCGTGAGTACTCATCCAAAGTACTCGCAAGCAAGGAGCTATACTACATATGTATGCATTGGTATCAACTGGAATAAGGCTATCATATGTGGACTAAACTGTAGAATGCCGGAATAAGAGGGGGATAGCTAGTCCTTTCAAAGACTACGCTTCTGGCAGCCGCCGTCTTGCGGCATGTAGAAGAGAGTAGACTGAAGACCTCCAAGTAGCATCGTATAGCATAATCCTAACCGATGATCCTCCCCTCGTCGCCCTGTGAGAGAGCGATCACCGGTTGTATCTGGCACTTGGAAGGGTGTGTTTTATTAAGTATCCGGTTCTAGTTGTCATAAGGTCAAGGTACAACTCCAAGTCGTCCTGTTACCGAAGATCACGGCTATTCGAATAGATTAACTTCCCTGCAGGGGTGCACCACATAACCCAACACGCTCGATCCCATTTGGCCGGACACACTTTTCGGGGTCATGCCCGGCCGCGGAAGATCAACACGTCGCAGCCCTACCTAGGCACAACAGAGAGGCCAGCACGCCGGTCTAAACCTAAGCGCACAGGGGTCTGGGCCCATCGCCCATAGCACACCTGCACGTTGCGTACGCGGCCGGAGAGCAGACCTAGCAACCTCCATTTCAAAGGAAGTCACGTTACGCGGTCCAACCCGGCGCGCGCCGCTCAGTCGCTGGCGTCACGAAGTGCTTCGGCTGATACCACGACGTCGAGTGCCCATAACTGTCCCCGCGTAGATGGTTAGTGCGTATAGGCCAGTAGCCAGACTCAGATCAAATACCAAGATCTCGTTAAGCGTGTTAAGTATCCGCGAACGCCGAACAAGGCCAGGCCCACCTCTCTCCTAGGTGGTCGCAACCTGCCCTGTCGCTCCGCCTCAAAGTAACAATCGGGGGCCGTCAGGAACCCAGGCCCACCTCTACCGGGATGGAGCCACCTGCCCCTTCAGCCCCCATCTCCGAACAGTATCACAAGTAATGGAACATGTATAAAGTGTATAGTATATGCCCGTGATCACCTCCCAAAGTGATCACGGCCCGGTAGTATAGCATGGCAGATGGACAAGAGTGTAGGGCCACTGATGGAACACTAGCATCCTATACTAAGCAGTAGGATAGCAGGTAATGGTAACAACAGTAGTAGCAAGGACAGGCTATGCATCAGGATAGGAATAACGGAAAGCAGTAACATGCTACACTACTCTAATGCAAGCAGTATAGAGGAGAGTAGGCGATATCTGGTGGTCAAGGGGGGGGGGCTTACCTGGTTGCTCTGGCAAGAGAGAGGGGTCGTCGATGTAGTCGTACTGGGTAGCAGCGGCGTCGGTCTCGGTGTCTAGCGAGAGAAGAGGGGGAAGAAACAATAAATATAATGCAAGCATATGCATAGTGATGCATGACATGACAAGTAACGACGTTAGAGGTGCCCTAACGCGGTATGAGGTGGTACCGGTGAAGGGGGAAAACATCCGGGAACGTATTCCCGGTGTTTCGCGTTTTCGAACAGATGAACTGAATGGGGGAAGTTGAGAGTTCGGTATGTTAGGGATGTGTGGCGGACGAACGGGCTACGTATCCGGATTCGTCTCGTCGTTCTGAGCAACTTTCATGTTGAAAATAATTTAATCCGAGTTACGGATTAAAAGATATGATTATCTAAAGATTTTACTAATTTCTAGAATTCAATTAATTATTTAATTTAATTTGAAACAGGATTAATGACATCAGCATGATGTCATGTTGACATCAGCAGTCAACAAGGGTTGACTAAGTCAAACTGACATGTGGGTCCAGTGGGACCCACCTGTCACACTCTGTTTTAGGTTAACTAGGATTTAGCTAAACTAATTACCGTTTAATTAATCTAACTAGTTAATTAGATTAATTAAACATGATTAATTAACTTAATTAATTAATCAATTAATTAATAATTAATTTTATTTATTTATTTTCTTCTTATTTTTTTTTATAAAAAACGTTCTGGGCAGGGCCCATGTGTCATAGGCCCACGGGGTCCATGCGGGTTAGCGGGCGCGCAAGCGTGCGGGTGCGGACGAGGGGGCGCTGGAGGTGCCCGATCCGGACGAGGGCCAGCGGGCACGGAGGGGCGCCGGGCGCCGGAGATGGCACCGGCGAGGCCACGACGGGGCAGCACCGGGGCTGGGTAGCGCAGGCTGGGGGGTGGTGCGACCGGGCCAGTGCGGGGCAGCACGGCGATGCGGGACCCGAACAGCACGGACGCGCAGTGAGCGGCGCCCGCTGCGGAGCAGCAGCAGCAGGGCTGCACAGCGGAGGGAGAGCGGCGGCAGGTGAGCGGGGCGAGCCGGGCGGGGCTTGGCACACGCCCGGACGGCGACGGACGTGGCGGGGCGACAGTGTCCGCGAGCACGGGCGAGCACGGCGGCGCCACGACGAACTAGCAGGCGGGTGAGGAAGGCAGAGAGGAGAAGGGGAGGGGGCTCACAAAGCCCTGTAGTTGAGCGAGGCGGGCGCGGGGAGGAGTCGGGGTCGGGCGATGGGTCGGCATCGCAGATCCGGCGAGGAGGAGGTCGAGGACGGAGGAGCTCGACGTCGGGGTGGTGCCCGATGACGGCGCTCGGGGAGTGGACGAGGAGGCGAGGCGGCGACGGTGGGGAGGGGGACGATGACGGGCGGCGGCGAGGTGGCCTCGACCGGTGGCGTGCGGCGAAGGAGAGGGGTTCGCCGCCGGCGGGTGGCGGCGTCAGGGGCGGTTGAAGTGCGGTGACGGGGTGGGAAGCCAACGTCGGGGCGCGGTCGTCGGCCCGATCCCGATCCAGAACTGGATCGGGGGGGAGGGGGAGAGAGCGAGTGGGGTGCGGGTGGTTGGTTAGGGTTTGGCTGGGAGCAGCGTGGTCTAAGTAGGCCAGTAGGTGGGCCGGCCTGGCTAGCCCAGTGGCCAGCTGGGCCGGTTGGCCCCGGGGGAGGGTTTGGTCTTTTTTTTTTAGTTTTACTTTTCGTTATTTTTCTTTTCTATTTTATTTTAGTTACATATTAATTTTAGTTTAGTAAAATATGACTACAACCCCTAAAATAACGTTTCAGAACAATCCACTACTGTAAAAAGGTATGGCCCGATATAAAATAGTTTAGTATTTTATAAAATACCAAAGGTGTTTAAATAGTTGTTTTTGCTACTGTTTGAACCATTTTAGTGCATTTAATCCTTCTACAAAAATGTGGTTCCTCCACCATTATGACTTAGGATTTATTTGTCGCATTTTGAACATTTTAGTGTTAACGTTTGAAAACTTTTGATGTTTTGCCTTTGTTTCAAATTTGAATTTGGATCGGTTCTGAACTAACGCGAGATTAACAATAGTAACCATGGTGACGTGGCATCATTAACGTGTGATTACTGTAGCCTAATTATCCGGGCGTCACAATTCTCCTCCACTACAAGAAATCTCGTCCCGAGATTTAAGAGGTGGTGTAAGGGGGGAAGTTGTGGTTGCGAAATTCTAATGGATCTTCTCGGTCTTGGTTGCTCTTCTCGAAGAAGTTGATCCCTTTCGTTGATGTCTTTATTTCTCTGCTCCAGCTCATCATGATGAAGTCGTCATCCTTTCTTCAGGAACTTCATCGTACTTATGTAAAATGATAAGGGGTAACTCGAAAGAACGGAACTCTCCACGGTTGCTTATCCGGTAGCTAACATCGGGGAAGGTGGCGGAAAGTAACTCTTGAACTGAAACTTAAAAAAATCGAGAGCAAAGTAAGAAGTTACCATGAGAAGTTTAAGCGGCTAGGCAATCGTTTGATGCGTGAACAAAGTGGGAAAGGGGTCCAGAGCAACGAGAATAAGTATTGCGTCTGATACAAAAGTAGATTTCTAAGAAGATGACCCATGAATTACATATGAGGCCACGCGCGAGGAACAACCTTGCGAAGAGGGGTTGTACAGAAGAGTCAGGTTTCGATCCTGTGGAGTTGTGGGTTATGAGCCCACCATGTGGGTTGAAGGTAGAAAGGGTGATGAAATCTTGCACGATCATATAAGCAAGTCAAGTTAGAGGATAGCTTGTCGGTCATGTCGGCAACAAGATAGGTACCAAGGGCGAGGGACGAAGAGAACCATTTTCCTGCTCGTTGAACGAGGCGGACCAGTGGGCAAAGTTCCCGTCCATCGGTGGTTACCGGAATGTCATCAACAATAGTAACAGGTTCTTACTAACAAAGTTGTACACCAAGGTGCTTACAAAAGCAGTGACTTATTACTGCTTAGATCATATAAACCTCAAGAAGGTTAAACAAAACAATGGAAAGAAAAATGTGATTATCAGATTAAACAGAACAATGGAAAGGAAAATGTGTTTAAACACATATATCAGGAGTATAACCTTCCCAAGGACAAACAGAGCATGATATCCATGTCAGGATATAATGTAGAAAACTCTTTAGGTAGGGGAGAGAAATTTCATGATATTACCCATACAACGGTGTTTGGATAATTGAGCAGGAAACATTTAGCATTGGGCTTCAAATGTTCTTGTTGAAAATCGGAGTACCATAGACATGCTTCGAGATAGTATTGACATGGTCTTCAAGCAAAGATCGGACTTTGGATACACAAAGGATCCATCAGGATAAACTTATTAAACAAGGCATTCAATTTCCTCATGGAAAAATGATTTAACCTTGTTAAAAGGAAACTATAACACTAGGTCCTCTGGTCAGGTGTGCTAGGCATGACATCACCTTACCAGGGCATATAGGGACCAATGTTATAACTCTTGAAAATATGTTCCAACCATCATATCTGACCGAGATTCAGATCTAATTGGTGTTAGGATACCTTAGACTCAGGATGCCTGAGAAGAAAGGTGCAACACAAATTGTCGAGGTGACATTGTAAGATTCTCGGGAATTGAACTATGGAAGCGAGTTCCGAACCAAGAGTTCATCAGTAAACCAACGAGAGGATGAGGAGGTGGCTGATGGAATCAGCGACAATTCATCGAGATTAACAAAACATGGATTTCCACAACTATGTGAAAAAGAAGATAACATTTGTCAGATCAAATGGTATAATGATGTATGCTCGAGGAAAACATACACAATTAAACATTGGTTGAAATGTGCGCCCAAAATATAGGCATAGGTAGCATGATCAGTGTTAGAATGGTGATTCGATAACCAATGGTCTAAGAATGAAATGGCGACCATTAACTTCAAAGCAATAGGGTTGCTAGAAGTTTAGAATTTACACATCATAGACCATTTGTAGGTATTCCGGTTAGAAACAACACGGAGACCAAGAATGAACGCAAATGGCGAGAGATATTACTATATCAAGAATTCTCAAGAGGTGGTAAAATTGCCACGACATTCTTGACATAAAGGTGGTAATGTTCCAAGGTAAAGAAGGACAAATGCTGGATAGCAAGGAACTCAAGGTATAACACAAAACATGAACAAGTTTGTGTTGGAGGGAAGGCAATAAAGTGGCCGATGATAACACAAATCATCAGGGGCAAGGATGGTATTTCTCATCATGAATTCAGTTGATACCCTTGAAGAGCTCAGAATGTTGATGATTAAAATTAGCACGATAATGATGTATCCGTTCAGGCTAGGACAGACATGGAGTATTAAACTTGTAAGCGATGAAGATCTCTAATCCTCGTTGAATCGCAGTGCAGACTCGATTCCGTTATCGGTGTCCTTGAGTGTTTCATAACTCAAAGCCCATGAAAAATTGGAGTCCGTGCGAATGTAATACCTGATGAAGAACTCATAAGAGGTTATGCAGTTCCATGATAATCTCGAGATACCAGGGGGTAATACTCGACGACATGTCAAAGTAAAGGTTGGACTGGTGTATTGACCTACAGAAAACAAGTGCTTAAACTTGCCCGAGAAATGGGATCAGAGAAGAACATGGTCGGAACCACGATTGCAGAAGGCCAGATCCCAGATATAAGATGAACTTCTACCAAGGGAATAATTAATTAAAGAGAAGCTTTAATGGTAAGATCTACATCATGTCCATGGGCATGAACACAAAGTTCAAGGTCGACTCCCACTTCTTCAATGCATAACCTTTCATTCATTGCTCTAGGTAAAAATGATCTTAGTGTCAAAACCTACCCGGTGAATTACCAGAGGAGTATGACCCGTGAAAACTTCCGGGTTCACACAGATTAAGGAAGACATAGGTTCAACCCATCGGGGCTTCTTAGAACATATACCATGAACTTTAGGAGTAAATAACACAAGCTCAAAAGTAGAGCATGGCTGACAAAAGTAGAGTATACAATTTACAAGGGCATTATGTATTAGGTAAAGAACTCACAAGAATTTTGGTTGTGAAGGACATTGTCGGAAAATAACCCGGCAATGGGTATGGCGGTCCACAACGGGGCTGATGTGAGTATCGGTACTCAATCAAAGGAAGAAGGAATGCCAAGGCATCAGATTATAGAAACAACTGACTAATTCAAAGCTTAATGCAAAGATTTTATGATTCCCAAATCAAGGGATCAGAAGCAATCGTTCTGATCAAAAATGAATAAGTTCAATAGACTTAGAAGCACAAACGATCAAGGCATTGATTAGTCAAGAACCAACTCATATCCAAATGACGTCTGAGCTGGAAGGATGAATCCTAGGATTCGACCGAGGAATGCGGGCATCCTCAACATATTGAATCAACAGACTTAAAATGATAAAGACAAGGGAGGCCAATAAGATTACGAAACTTATCGGATTAACCACAATTTCAGAAAGCGAGAATTTCAAGAGCAATAGGCTGCTCGGGATTTTCGGAAGATCGAATTAGTATTTTGAAGACACTGTGAAACACATGAACAACTGGGGATGAGCGGATACTCGATAAGTGCGAGAATTATCCATAGGGGTATTCAGGTGACAAATAACTGCAAGGCAGTAAGCTTAAAGGATTATCGAAACATCGACGAGTAATTTCGGGGTATCTTGTAATAACAAGACCAACTGGGGATGAATGTAAGAATAACAACTGCAAGTAGTTATCCATAAGGGTTGATGGTGGAAGGGGAATTGCAAACGCGATGAACACAAGTTCTCGGGTTAACAGCGGAGAGTATCTTCAGGGTCTTCACGTGCAGCAGACGATCATCAGTAATAAGGGGCTCTCCGGGTGAAAGTGATAACGAGATCCTAATGTTAGATTTAGCAAAATTCATTTAACCCGAATAGAAGAGAGCTCAGAGTCCCAGAGTAAGGATCGAGGAGTAAAAGATCCTAATACCACCCAGATGGCGACGTGGGCCCGTAAGGCACACAGCCATGTTAGTAAAAGTTTTTGCAATGTCTAGACTCGACTTCGGCCAAGGAGTGTGGAAGGGGATTCCTACAGGCAGTCGGCTCTGATACCAACTTGTGACGCCCCCGATTCAATCGTACACTAATCATACACGCAAACGTGTACGATCAAGATCAGGGACTCACGGGAAGATATCACAACACAACTCTACAAATAAAATAAGTCATACAAGCATCATATTACAAGCCAGGGGCCTCGAGGGCTCGAATACAAGAGCTCGATCATAGACGAGTCAGCGGAAGCAACAATATCTGAGTACAGACATAAGTTAAACAAGGTTGCCTTAAGAAGGCTAGCACAAACTGGGATACAGATCGAAAGAGGCGCAGGCCTCCTGCCTGGGATCCTCCTAACTACTCCTGGTCGTCGTCAGCGGGCATCACGTAGTAGTAGGCACCTCCGGTGTAGTAGGAGTCGTCGTCGAAGGTGGCGTCTGGCTCCTGGGCTCCAACATCTGGTTGCGACAACCAGGTAGAAGGGATAGGGGGAAAAGAGGGAGAAAGCAACCGTGAGTACTCATCCAAAGTACTCGCAAGCAAGGAGCTATACTACATATGTATGCATTGGTATCAACTGGAATAAGGCTATCATATGTGGACTGAACTGCAGAATGCCGGAATAAGAGGGGGATAGCTAGTCCTTTCGAAGACTACGCTTCTGGCAGCCTCCGTCTTGCAGCATGTAGAAGAGAGTAGACTGAAGACCTCCAAGTAGCATCGTATAGCATAATCCTAACCGATGATCCTCCCCTCGTCGCCCTGTGAGAGAGCGATCACCGGTTGTATCTGGCACTTGGAAGGGTGTGTTTTATTAAGTATCCGGTTCTAGTTGTCATAAGGTCAAGGTACAACTCCAAGTCGTCCTGTTACCGAAGATCACGGCTATTCGAATAGATTAACTTCCCTGCAGGGGTGCACCACATAACCCAACACGCTCGATCCCATTTGGCCGGACACACTTTTCTGGGTCATGCCCGGCCTCGGAAGATCAACACGTCGCAGCCCTACCTAGGCACAACAGAGAGGCCAGCACGCCGGTCTAAACCTAAGCGCACAGGGGTCTGGGCCCATCGCCCATAGCACACCTGCACGTTGCGTACGCGGCCGGAGAGCAGACCTAGCAACCTCCATTACAAAGGAAGTCACGTTACGCGGTCCAACCCGGCGCGCGCCGCTCAGTCGCTGGCGTCACGAAGTGCTTCGGCTGATACCACGACGTCGAGTGCCCATAACTGTCCCCGCGTAGATGGTTAGTGCGTATAGGCCAGTAGCCAGACTCAGATCAAATACCAAGATCTCGTTAAACGTGTTAAGTATCCGCGAACGCCGACCAGGGCCAGGCCCACCTCTCTCCTAGGTGGTCTCAACCTGCCCTGTCGCTCCGCCTCAAAGTAACAGTCGGGGGCCGTCGGGGAACCCAGGCCCACCTCTACCGGGATGGAGCCACCTGCCCCTTCAGCCCCCATCTCCGAACAGTATCACAAGTAATGGAACATGTATAAAGTGTATAGTATATGCCCGTGATCACCTCCCAAAGTGATCACGGCCCGGTAGTATAGCATGGCAGACGGACAAGAGTGTAGGGCCACTGATGGAACACTAGCATCCTATACTAAGCAGTAGGATAGCAGGTAATGGTAACAACAGTAGTAGCAAGGACAGGCTATGCATCAGGATAGGAATAACGGAAAGCAGTAACATGCTACACTACTCTAATGCAAGCAGTATAGAGGAGAGTAGGCGATATCTGGTGGTCAAGGGGGGGGGCTTGCCTGGTTGCTCTGGCAAGAGAGAGGGGTCATCGATGTAGTCGTACTGGGTAGCAGCGGCGTCGGTCTCGGTGTCTAGCGAGAGAAGAGGGGGAAGAAACAATAGATATAATGCAAGCATATGCATAGTGATGCATGACATGACAAGTAACGGCGTTAGAGGTGCCCTAACGCGGTATGAGGTGGTACCGGTGAAGGGGGAAAACATCCGAGAACGTATTCCCGGTGTTTCGCGTTTTCGAACAGATGAACCGGAGGGGGGAAGTTGCGAGTTCGGTATGTTAGGGATGTGTGGCGGACGAACGGGCTACGTATCCGGATTCGTCTTGTCGTTCTGAGCAACTTTCATGTTGAAAATAATTTAATCCGAGTTACGGATTAAAAGATATGATTATCTAAAGATTTTACTAATTTCTAGAATTCTATTAATTATTTAATTTAATTTGAAACAGGATTAATGACATCAGCATGATGTCATGTTGACATCAGCAGTCAACAAGGGTTGACTAAGTCAAACTGACATGTGGGTCCAGTGGGACCCACCTGTCATACTCTGTTTTAGGTTAACTAGGATTTAGCTAAACTAATTACCGTTTAATTAATCTAACTAGTTAATTAGATTAATTAAATAGGATTAATTAACTTAATTAATTAATCAATTAATTAATAATTAATTTTATTTATTTATTTTCTTCTTCTTATTATTTTTTTTATAAAAAACGTTCTGGGCAGGGCCCATGTGTCATAGGCCCACGGGGTCCATGCGGGTTAGCGGGCGCGCAAGCGTGCGGGTGCGGACGAGGGGGCGCTGGAGGTGCCCGATCCGGATGAGGGCCAGCGGGCACGGAGGGGCGTCGGGCGTCGGAGATGGCACCGGCGAGGCCACGGCGGGGCAGCACCGGGGCTGGGTAGCGCAGGCTAGGGGGGTGGTGCGACCGGGCCAGTGCGGGGCAGCACGGCGATGCGGGACCCGAACAGCGCGGACGCGCGGTGAGCGGCGCCCGCTGCGGAGCAGCAGCAGCAGCAGGGCTGCACAGCGGAGGGAGAGCGGCGACAGGTGAGCGGGGCGAGCCGGGCGGGGCTTGGCACACGCCCGGACGGCGACGGACGTGGCGGGGCACGAGCGGGGCGGCAGTGTCCGCGAGCACGGGCGAGCACGGCGGCGCCACGACGAACTAGCAGGCGGGTGAGGGGGGCAGAGAGGAGAAGGGGAGGGGGCTCACAAAGCCCTATAGTTGAGCGAGGCGGGCACGGGGAGGAGTGGGGGTCGGGCGATGGGTCGGCATCGCAGATCCGGCGAGGAGGAGGTCGAGGACGGAGGAGCTCGACGTCGGGGCGGCCCCCGCTGACGGCGCTCGGGGAGTGGACGAGGAGGCGAGGCGGCGACGGTGGGGAGGGGGACGATGACGGGCGGCGGCGAGGTGGCCTCGACCGGTGGCGTGCGGCGAAGGAGAGGGGTCCGCCGCCGGCGGGTGGCGGCGCCAGGGGCGGTTGGAGTGCGGTGACGGGGTGGGAAGCCGACGTCGGGGCGCGGTCGTCGGCCCGATCCTGATCCAGAACTGGATCGGGGGGGGGGGGGGGGAGAGAGCGAGTGGGGTGCGGGTGGTTGGTTAGGGTTTGGCTGGGAGCAGCGTGGCCTAAGTAGGCCAGTAGGTGGGCCGGCCTGGCTAGCCCAGTGGCCAGCTGGGCCGGTTGGCCCCGGGGGAGGGTTTGGTCTTGTTTTTTAGTTTTACTTTTCGTTATTTTTCTTTTCTGTTTTATTTTAGTTACATATTAATTTTAGTTTAGTAAAATATGACTACAACCCCTAAAATAACGTTTCAGAACAATCCACTACTGTAAAAAGGTATGGCCCGATATAAAATAGTTTAGTATTTTATAAAATACGAAAAGCGTTTAAATAGTTGTTTTTGCTACTGTTTGTACCATTTTAGTGCATTTAATCCTTCTACAAAAATGTGGTTCCTCCACCATTATGACTTAGGATTTATTTGTCACATTTTGAACATTTTAGTGTTAACGTTTGAAAACTTTTGATGTTTTGCCTTTGTTTCAAATTTGAATTTGGATCAGTTCTGAACTAACGCGAGATTAACAATAGTAACCATGGTGACGTGGCATCATTAACGTGTGATTACTGTAGCCTAATTATCCGGGCGTCACACTTTCTGAAGACTTTGAAAGTGAAGAAATTGGTGTGACCTTGAAGACTTGGTATTCATTCGAGGAACATGAAGCGTGAAGACTTTTGTTTTCGTAGTTTCATTTTCTCTTTCTTGAGTCATAGGAAACACCGTACTGTTAAAGGGGGTCGAGGAAATACTAAGGAAAAATTTCCATGTGATGCTCAACTCAAAATCCTACACCTACCAATCCCTTCGAGTGAAGCCATTGGAAATCTCATACAGTCCAGTCATATTCTTCAGTGACAGAGACGAAGTTCTTCTGGTCTCTGAGGAATTTGTTCTGACTGAGGAGTTAGGAATTCGCCAGTGCGGATTGCCTGCACAGTGAGTAACATGATAGCCCTGGGGATTTTGCTACTCAAAATTCCGACCGTTTTTGTGCTATGCGCCAGCTGTCCCAAAATATCTATCCACCTAACGGTCATATCATTGAAGGGCATTTATGTCTTATCATGTCGGGCTGCTCCCTAGGCTATAAATAGCCGCCCCTACAACCACTAGCTGGTTGGCTGCTCCAAGAGAAACCGACACTTGTCATTTGAGAGCAACCCATCCTCCGAGGACTTTGAGCGAAAATCATCAAGTGAGGAAAAACCCAAACCCAAACACCTACAAACCCCAAGTGATTGAGCATCACTGAAGAGATTGATCCTACGTGGATCTGACGCTTGTTACCTTTTGAAAGGATCGATAAGAGGTGTCTAGAGGGGGGGGGGGTTATTAGACACTAAGTACCAAAAGTTGCAGTTTTTAATTTCTTTAAGTTGAAGTGGAGTTTTGGCACAAGTTTAACAAACACAATACATATCAAGCAAGCATGCAAAGAGTATATGAGCAGCGGAAAGTAAAGCATGCAACTTGCAAGAATGTAAGGGGAAGGGTTTGGAGAATTCAAACGCAATTGGAGACACAGATGTTTTTGTCGTGGTTCCGATGGGTGGTGCTATCGTACATCCACGTTGATGGAGACTTCAACCCACGGAGGGTAATGGTTGCGCAAGTCCACGGAGGGCTCCACCCACGAAGGGTCCACGAAGAAGCAACCTTGTCTATCCCATCATGGCCATCGCCCACAAAGGACTTGCCTCACTAGCGGTAGATCTTCACGAAGTAGGCGATCTCCTTGCCCTTACAAACTCCTTGGTTCAACTCCACAATCTTGTCGGAGACTCCCAAGTGACACCTAGCCAATCTAGGAGACACCACTCTCCCAAGTAACAAATGGTGTGTTGATAATGAACTCCTTGCTCTTGTGCTTCAAATGATAGTCTCCCTGAAAGGATCGATGTGGTTGACTAGAGGGGGGGGGTGAATAGGCAACTAACAATTTTTAACTTTTCTTTACCAAATTAAACTTTGCATCAAAGTAGGTTGTCTAGATGTGCAACTAGGTGAGCAACCTATATGATGCAATAACAACAAGGAAACAAGCAAGCAAGAGAAGTAACACTAAAGAGCTTGCACAAGTAAAGGTAAGAGATAACCAAGAGTGGATCCAGTGAAGACGAGGATGTGTTACTGAAGTTCCTTCCTTTTGAGGGGAAGTACGTCTCCGTTAGAGCGGTGTGGAGGCACAATGCTCCCCAAGAAGCCACTAGGGCCACCGTATTCTCCTCACGCCCTCACACAATGCGAGATGTCGTGATTCCACTATTGGTGCCCTTGAAGGCGGCAACCAGACCTTTATAAACAAGGTTCGGGCAATCTCAACAACTTAATCGGAGGCTCCCAACAATACCACGAAGCTTCACCACAATGGACTATGGCTCCGTGGTGACCTCAACCGTCTAGGGTGCTCAAACACCCAAGAGTAATAAGATCCGCTAGGGATGAGTGGGGGAATCGAAAATCCCTTGGTGGAAGTGTAGATCGGGGCCTTCTCAACCACCCCCGAGCAAATCAACAAGTTTGATTGGCTTGAGAAATAGATCGGGCGAAAATGGAGCTTGGAGCATTAATGGAGCTTGAGCATTAATGGAGCTTGAGGGGAAAGAGGTGAGTCAACGGGGAAGAGAGGGACCCCCTTTTATAGTGGGGGCAACAATCCAACCGTTGCCCCACCAACTAGCCCCGCACAGGGCGGTAGTACCGCTAGGGGGGGGGTACTACCGCTGAGCCAGCGATACTGCTGCTCCAGCTAGCGGTACTGCCGCGCAGAGGGGAGGAGCAGGGATCAGGACCCAGCGCGGTACTACCGCGGTGGTAAGGGCTGTACTACCGCTCCGAAACGGTACTACCGCCTCTACTGCCACAACTAGTGCCACAAAACCCGACACGAGAAAAAGAGTCCTCGAGTCGAGGCGGTAGGAGCCAGACAGACCAGCGGTAGTACAGCTGCGGGGTCACCGGCGGTACTACCACTGCGGAGCGGTACTGCCGCTTGTGGCCCTTCGGCGGTACTACCGCTGGGTAGTGCGGTACTACTGCTGGGACACAGACAAGAGAGAGAAGATCTCTCCGTCGAGGCTGAGGATGAGCCGGTGATGCCAGGCAGGCCAGCGGTAGTACTTCTGTGGAGTCATCGGCGGTACTACCACTGTGGAGCGGTACTGCCGCTTGTGACTCCTCAACGGTACTACCGCTGGGTTGCACGGTACTACCGCTGGAACCCAGACAGGACACAAAAAGAGAAGAGATCTCTCCAATGAAGTGGAAGAGCTCTGAGGGTGAGAAGCTGATGTGTATGTGTTGATTCCACCCAAGAAATACCCCAGCGGACCCCCTCTTGATAGTACGGTGCCCTCTACGCAACTAGTCCATCGAAAGAGAAATGAAAGAGCTACACCGTCTTGAATGACACTGCGAAGGGAAGAAAACGTCTCGTGCCAAGGATGAATCTGTGAACTAATCAAGCACATGATTAGTCCGCAAACATGTTGTCATCAATCACCAAAACTACATCGAGAGAGATGTGCCTCAACAATCTCCCCTTTTTGGTGGATTGATGACAACTAGGGATTTGCACAAGGAAAAGATATAAAAGAAAGAAAACTAAGAACTATAAAATATAGACGGGCTCCCCCTGAATGTGTGCATCTAGTTAGTGGAGCCTTTGGAAAGCAAGACACACACATCCGGATCAACACTCCCCCTATATTTTATAGTCCAACAATTCTAAGCACATGATATATGAGAGAAGAGTATAAAATACTGCAGTACTGAATAGACATAAGTAATAAGGTAGCGATAGGGAGCATATGTCTCACACCATATGTCTAGAACTTAGGTCTCACAGGCACCAAACCAAACCAAACAAAGACAACGAAAGAACACACAAGAAAACACAAGATGACACAAGACGACAACAACACAAATCCCTAAACTCTCTCTCCCTTTGGCATCGAGACACCAAAAGGGCAAAGAGCGAAGCTACGACTCTAGGTGATGGCAAGCTGAACATCACATCTCAGCGTGATCATCTGCATCTTCGTCGTTGGTCGGAAACTGCTCGACGTCGGAGTCGGTCCAAGGGCAATGCTGGTGAATCCATTCCTCCTCTTTAGTGATCTGTCCCTCAGAACCACTGGCAACTGTCACTCCCAGGTGACGCATGAGCTCCTTGTGGCGCACCCTGGCATGCTTCTCCGCCACATGAGTCATGTACTGACCATGAGACTCCATGTAGAAAAGCTTCTTCATCTTGCGTTTAAGCTTCTTTGCCCACAAAGGTTCTGCACTACAGGGCCCAAAGTCCTCCTCGTGATCATCAGTGGCAGCCCCACCCTCAGTCTCCATGGCAGCAGCAGCAGCAGACGGACCCCGGGGTTTAGGCGCCGGGGTGCCCCAATTGTCCTTCTTCCTCAGACGCTTGATCTCATGAGAAACCAAGTCTCCAGTTTCCAGCATCACTCTGGGATAGATCTGTGCCCAGGCCCTCTCAATGAGCCTCATGATGAATGGACCATATATCGGGTACTTGCGCTCAAAAACGACAGAGAGAAGTTCAGACCACATAACATGAGAAATATCCAGGCTCTCTCCAGTGTTTGCTTCCTTCTCATGCTGACAGAAAAGAAGCATGTCCACAAGATATGAGTGGACCATATCCACATTCACGATGCGAGGGAAGAGAGTCTCACGGAAGACATGATGGAGAATGTCCAGATACGTAGACAGCTCATAGGTTTCCTTCTTAGTCGCTGGGTGAACCTTCACAGTGCAGTAGGGCCAAAGGGCTTGCTTGTGAGTGGATGTAGTATTGCGGTGAGGGTGGAAACCTACTGAAGTCTCAAGCCCGCGATCTTCCACATCAAGTAACTCCATGAAGGCCTTCCACTTGACAAAAAGCAACTTGCCATTGGTCATCCAAGTCAGAGTCCTGTCGGCATCCGTTCCAAGATGAACGGTAGCAAAGAACTGAGCCACCAAATCTGCATCGAAATCCTTGTTGAACTGCATGATCCTGAGAATGTTCAGCTGAGTGCACATCTGAAGGGCTTCGCTAAAGTACGCAGGGTCCTTCTCCATGGCATCAGTGTCGATGGAGCGAACATCAACATAGAGATTCTTCTTGGCCTTGATCACATCAAAATAGATGGCAAACTGAAAGCGGTTCCAGAACGGGCGGTTGACCAAAGTGGGATCTTGGTCCACCTCATAGGGATTGCGGCGACGCCTTTCCCAAAACTCCTTAGCAGTCATCTCAGTCACAGTCTTTCCCTTTGGCTTGTTGGCAGATCTCTTCGACTACTGAGGTGGTGGAGGAGCACTTGCGGATGCACCTGCTGGTGGCAGTTGAGTGCTAGAGGAACCACCGGCTGGCTTAGAGGTGCGGTAGCGCTTTGACGTTGCACGCCCGGGGTTGACACGGCGAGCTTGATGCTCAGGATGTTCATCACCTGGAACCAACCACAAAAACACACAAAACAACCAGAAAGAACGAGCATAAGCCAACAAACACAACAAAAGGATCAAGGTAAGGCAGGAACATGATGGAACTTGGCAGGCAGCGGTAGTACCGTGACATGCCCGCCGCAGTACCGCCCAAGCGGTAGTACCGCTCCAAAGAGAGCGGTAGTACCGCTCGAGGTCAAGCGGTAGTACCGCTCCAACGAGAGCGGTAGTACCGCTCGAGGCGGGGAAACAGCAGTTTCCTACTACCGTGGTCAGATCCGGCACTACCGGCCTGCCAAATTCAAAAATATTCCTACCAAACTCTAATCTAGATAGTCTAGTTGCCTTCTCCAACCTACTCAAGCCTAGATTTAGCCAAAAATCTAGAGATGCAACCACCATTGCCCCTAAGAAACAAGATCTGAAAACGAGACACAAGGAGAGAAGGAACGGGGGCAATACCGGCATCCATGGCAAGAGAACGAGGTGGGGATCGACTCCACCGAAGGAAATGGAGAGGGATGCCCCGGAGACGAAGATCCGCCGAAGCCCTCCCGCGGCGAGGCGAGGTTGGAGAGAGGAAGAGGAAAGAGTGGGCAAAGCGAATGGGTATGGGGGAGAAGAAACCTCCCCCTGCCCCGATATAACCCCCTGGTCCCGTCCCTCAGCGGTAGTACCGTGCTGGGGGCGGTAGTACCACGCACCACCAGTGCTAGTACCGCCCAGCATGCCACAGCAACCAAACAACATGGCTTAGCTCGAAGGAAAACAAAAAGGCAAGAAGAGAGAGCACACCAGCAAACGGCCAAGACACACCTCTTCAAGAGAGGGCGGTGGCCGAGGCCACCTATGTTTGAGTCAAGAGGTATGGCGCCGTGAAGATTTTAACCTTGGGCCCATGACCAAAACTCGTCTTTGAAACACAAGTACCATCAACAATGGCTAAAGTGAAAGACTTGATCAATTTATGCATAATGGGGGGAGGGAGAGTTCATTGAGAGAACAACACTCCCCCTATGTCCATGCCTACACCTAAACTAGACAGCAAATTGAGCGTGGTGGGGTGTGCAAGGGTTCAAGCCACATTGCTCGAATCAATGATATTTAGCTCATGCCTTAACTCGCGAAATCTTGCTTCATCCAAGGGCTTCGTGGAAATATCTGCAAGGTTATCATGAGTGTTGACATAGTTGAGCTCAATCTCTCCTCGCCTAATGTGATCCCGGATTAAGTGATACCGATCTCAATATGCTTCATCTTGAAGTGTTGCACCGGGTTGAGAGAGATCTTGATGGCACTTTCATTGTCACACCAAAGAGGCACTTTGTCACAAGTGACACCATAATCCTTTAAAGTTTGCCTCATCCATAGGAGTTGTGCACAACAACTACCGGCCGCTACATACTCCGCTTCGGTGGACGAGAGAGACACACAACTTTGCTTTTTGGAAGACCAACTTAGCAAAGAGCAACCAAGGAATTGGCACCCTCCGGAAGTGGACTTCCTATCCACTTTGTCTCCCGCCCAATCGGAATCAGAGTACCCTACAAGCTTGAAGTTTGATCCTCTTGGGTACCATAAGCCAAAGTTTGGGGTATGAGCCAAATATCAAAAGATTCGTTTGACCGCCACATAGTGACTTTCCTTAGGTGCGGCTTGAAACCGTGCACAAATTCCCACACTCAACATGATATCCGGTCTAGATGCACAAAGGTAAAGCAAGGATCCAATCATGGAGCGATATAGCTTTTGATCCACCACTTTACCATTGGGATCTATGTCAAGTTGGCACTTGGTGGGCATTGGAGTGGAAGCCGGCTTGACGTCACTTAGCTTGAATCTCTTGAGCATGTCTTGAGTGTATTTGGCTTGGTTGATGAAGGTTCCTTCTCTTCTTTGCTTCACTTTGAACCCTAGAAAGAACTTCAACTCTCCCATGGAAGACATCTCGAACTTTGAGGTCATGAGAGCGACAAATTCCTCATTGAAAGCTTTGTTAGGTGAACCAAAGATAATATCATCAACATATAATTGGCACACAAACAACTCCCCTTTAACCTTCTTAGTAAAAAGGGTGGGGTCGATTAGCCCAACTTCAAAAACCACGGTCTTGTAACAACTCGGTAAGGTGGTCATACCACGCACGTGGGGCTTGTTTAAGGCCATAGAGTGCCTTATCGAGTTGATACACATGATCGGGAAAGTAGGGATCCTCGAACCCGGGGGGTTGCTTGACGTAAACCAATTCATTAATAGGACCATTAAGAAAAGCACTCTTCACATCCATTTGTTGTAACTTAAAGTTATGATGAGAAGCATATGCAATCAACATGCGAATGGATTCAAGACGAGAAACGGGAGCAAAGGTTTCACCATAGTCGATACCCTCGACTTGGGAGTAGCCTTGTGCTACCAAACGAGCCTTGTTGCGAATGATAATCCCATGGGCATCTTGCTTGTTCTTAAATATCCACTTGGTTCCAATGACATTGTGGTTCCCTGATGAAGACATGACTACCTTGGATACGACCAAAAATATTGCATACATGCATATTTGTCAGGTGATTTCTAATGCAAACTATTCAATAATCTATTTATGTTATCCAGAACAAAAATACTCACACACTTTTGTGTTTTGTCTAATTGCAGGTGTATGGGACATTTGTACAATCCACATATGAAGATAAGGGAAAAGGAGAAGTTTATGTTGTGTTCAAAAAGTCCTCTCACGTCACTTTTGGGCCAAGAGAAGATAGAGTCCAAGTCTTTCACGTTCTGGATTCAGATTCGGACTGCACAGACATACCTGACTCAAAACGCCAACAACTTTTTCATACGGACTCCGAATTGGGTGATTATTTTTTTGTTGGAAACTATATTTCGTGCTCTTTCCAACCCAATTGGATTCACCTTCAAATTCGTCCAGAGCGTTGAGTTACGGACGAAACGATCTGACGTTGCAGCAGAATCCGAGTCAAACTACAAGCCCAAAGGTGTTGCATCACCTCCACTTGGGCCCATGAGCCTTGTACGACCTAGGGTTAGTTTTAGGCTGCCTTGGGACGTCCTCCCACCTCCTTGGCCGCCACCCCTTGCTCCTATATAAGTAGATCTATCCAGTAGCTTTTTCCTTGGGATTTGTTTAGTTAAAAGTTAGCCATTGCAACTTCGTGTACTTCGTTTGTGTCCAACGACCAGACCAAGACCGCTTACGGATCCCCACCATTATCAATACCTCATATATATTTGCAATATTCAGATTGCTTTATCATATTCTTGCTCGTTCTTCGATTGCTTGCAGGAATAGACCTTCGTGGTCAGGCTGACCGTGCTTCCGGCATCGTCAGTAACCTCAGGAGATTGGTTTAGCGATTGCTAAGGCGCAATGTCGTGCATGTTTGTAGTCCGATCGTCAAAGTCGTCTCCACCAAATCGATAGTTATCATCTCATCGAAAGATCGGTACACCCTCGCCTCTATGCTTAGCCTCTTTGAGGTTACTGACGATGCCGGAAGCACGGTCAGCCTGACCACGAAGGTCTATTCCTGCAAGCAATCGAAGAACGAGCAAGAATATGATAAAGCAATCTGAATATTGCAAATATATATGAGGTATTGATAATGGTGGGGATCCGTAAGCGGTCTTGGTCTGGTCGTTGGACACAAACGAAGTACACGAAGTTGCAATGGCTAACTTTTAACTAAACAAATCCCAAAGTCTAAACGACGCCCTAAGGGCTGTATATATGGAGGAAGAGGGGGGAATTTCGTGGCCCTTGAGGGTGGGGTCCGAAACCAACCCTAACTCTTGTTTCCCCACACATACGGACTCTAAAAATAGCCTATACTTAAGTATTTCGAAATTACATGGGCCTGGCCCATTAATAAGGTGACAGAGCACCTAGAATAGCCTATGGACGAATATTATGAAGTGGCATCTTGTATATTTCGTCCAAGGCTTCATGCACTCCTTATGGCGGCTTCAAAGTCCTGAAATCATCACTTGTAACTCCGTTCTTGATCCCCTTGCGCATGCCATCAACTCCATGCGTGTTCTTGCTCCAATGTTCATCCTTCTCCAAGCTAGGCCCTTCATTTGTAAGCAAAACAAATGTATCCAATTTAGGCAGCATCATAATCTCATGAACATTAGAATCATTACCAAGAAACGAAAGTACCTGGTAATTTAATTGGCGTGCGCGAGCTCTAGTAATTGGTCCAGTATATGTAACAGTAGGGGCTGTGGGTGTAACAATGGTATTGATGTCCTCATCATCCTCCCCTTCTTGAAATGAAGTCGTCCTCGACGGAAGCGCATCTTCCTCACCCAAATAAGGCTTCAAATCTGCAATGTTAAAAGTGGGACTAACCCCAAAATCTATAGGTAGCTCAAGTTTATATGCATTATCATTTATTTTCTCTAACAACTTAAAAGGACCATCATCACGTGGCATTAGCTTTGATTTGCGCAAATTAGGAAACCTATCCTTACGCAAATGTAACCAAACAAGATCTCCAGGTGCAAACACAACATGTTTTCTACCCTTATCTCCAGCAAGTTTATATTTAGCATTCATACGCTCAATGTTTTCCTTACTTAACTCATGCATTTTTAAAATCAATTCAGCACGTTCTTTAGCATCAAAATTAACCTTCTCCGAAGATGGAAGAGGCAATAAATCAATAGGTGCACGAGGTAGGAAACCATACACAATTTCAAAAGGGCACATCTTAGAAGTAGAATGCAATGAACAATTATAAGCAAATTCAATATGAGGTAAGCATTCTTCCCACATTTTCTTGTTATTCTTCAAAACAGCCCTAAGCATAGTAGACAATGTTCTATTGACTACTTCAGTTTGTCCATCAGTTTAGGAGTGACAAGTAGTACTAAAAAGCAGTTTAGTCCCCAACTTAGCCCATAACATCTCCAAAAGTGGCTAAGAAATTTAGTATCACGATCTAAAACAATAGTATTTGGCACACCATGCAAGTGAATAATTTCACAAAAGAACAAATCAGCAACATTAACAGCATCATCGCTTTTATGACATGGTATAAAGTGTGCCATTTTCGAGAACCTATCCAGGACAACAAATATGCTATCCCTCCCCTTCTTTGTTTGAGGTAAACCTAAAACAAAGTCCATTGATATATCCTCCCAAGGAACACTAGGTACAGGCAAAGACATATATAAACCATGAGGATTGAGTCGTGACTTAGCTTTTTGACATGTACTGCAGCGAGCAACAAAACGCTCAACATCCCGTCTCATCTTTGCCCAAAAGAAATGTGTAGCAAGTATATCCTCCATCTTCTTGACGCCAAAGTGTCCCATTAATCCTCCTCCATGCGCCTCCTGCAACAACAAAAGACGAACGGAGCTAGCTGGAATGCATAGCTTGTTAGCACGAAACACAAATCCATCGTTAAGAACGAACTTGTTCCAAGTTCTCCCTTCCTTACAATTCTGCAATACATCTTTAAATTCAGCATCATGCACATATTGATCTTTGATGGTCTCCAAACCAAATATTTTAAAGTCAAGTTGTGAAAGCATAGTATAACGACCAGACAATGCATCAACAATAACATTTTCTTTACCCTTCTTGTGTTTAATGACATAAGGGAAAGTCTCAATGAATTCAACCCATTTAGCATGTCTACGGTTCAGTTTTGCTTGACTTTTAATGTGTTTCAAAGATTCATGATCAGAATGTATAACAAATTCCTTTGGCCATAAATAATGTTGCCATGTTTCTAAGGTCCGAACAAGAGCATATAATTCTTTATCATAAGTAGAATAGTTCAGACTAGGCCCACTCAATTTTTCAGAAAAGTATGCAACAGGTTTGCCATCTTGTAATAACACACCTCCTAATCCAATTCCACTAGCATCACATTCAAGCTCAAAAGTCTTATTAAAATCAGGAAGTTGGAGTAAAGGAGCATGTGTCAACTTATCTTTCAATACCGTGAAGGCTTCTTCCTGTGCGGTACCCCAAACAAAAGGCACATCCTTCTTTGTAAGCTTGTTGAGAGGTGTAGAAATGGTGCTAAAATCCCTCACAAAACGCCTATAGAAACCAGCGAGGCCAAGGAAACTCCTCACTTGTGTGACCATTTTGGGCTGCGGCCAACTCTCAATAGCTTCAATCTTGGCTTTATCAACTTCAATTCCCTGTGGAGTAACAACATAGCCAAGAAAAGATACTTGGTCAGTGCAAAAGGTGCACTTTCCAAGGTTACCAAACAAACGTGCATCACGTAGAGCAATAAAAACAGCACGTAAATGTTCCAAATGTTCCTCCAAAGATTTGCTATAAATCAATATGTCATCAAAGTAAACTACCACAAATCGTCCAATGAAAGCACGTAAAACTTCGTTCATTAACCTCATGAAAGTACTAGGTGCATTAGTTAACCCAAAAGGCATGACTAACCACTCATATAATCCAAACTTAGTTTTAAATGCTGTTTTCCATTCATCACCCAATTTCATACGAATTTGATGGTATCCACTATGCAAATCAACTTTGGAGAATATTGTAGAGCCACTCAATTCATCAAGCATATCATCTAGCCTAGGAATAGGATGACGATAACGAATAGTAATATTATTAATGCCTCTACAATCAACGCACATACGCGACGTACCATCCTTTTTCGGCACTAAAATGATAGGAACAGCACAAGGACTAAGGGATTCGTGTATATAACCTTTGTCGAGCAGTTCTTGTACTTGACGCATAATCTCCTTCGTCTCCTCTGGATTGGTACGGTATGGTGCACGGTTGGGTAGCGAAGCACCGGGAATTAAGTCAATTTGATGCTCAATCCCTCGAATAGGTGGTAATCCCGGTGGCACGTCTTGTGGAAAGACGTCAGCGAACTCCTGCAAAATGTTAGTGACGGCAGGGGGCAAAGAGGAAGGCACGTCCTCGAATGAAAATAATGCCTCTTTGCACACAAAAGCATAGCAAACAGATTTGCTGAAATCTAGCTCATCAATATCAGATTTGGTGGCAAGTAAACATGCACTTTTCAATTTAATTTCAGAAACAACAGTAGATGGTTTATTATTAGGCTTCATTTGGTGCTCAAATTCTTTTGCCACAATCTGATTTTCACTCTTATTTGTCTCCTGTTTTGCTTTATTAGCTCTATTAATATCATCTTTCAAAATGGAATCAGGAGTCATAGGAAGCAAAGTAATATTTTTATCGTTATGAACAAGAGTATACTGATTGTTTCTACCATGGTGTACAGAATTTTTATCAAATTGCCATGGTCTACCAAGTAATAAGGAACATGCTTGCATAGGTACCACATCACAATCAACATAATCAACATATGTAGAGATACTAAAATGCACACGAACAGTACGTGTTACCTTAACCTTGCCGCTGTTGTTGAACCATTGGATGTAGTAAGGATGTGGATGTGGTCTTGTGGTGAGAGATAGCTTCTCCACCATCTCCATGCTAGCCAAGTTATTGTAGCTCCCTCCATCTATGATCACGCGAACAGAACGTTCCTTCACAACTCCCTTTGTATGGAACAAATTATGCCTCTGATTTTGCTCAGCTTGTGTAACCTGCACACTCAAAACACGTTGAGCAACTAAACTTTCATACCTGTCAGCATCTTCAGGAGCCATGTATTGCGTCTCATGATCAGAATCGTCTCCACCGTGTTCGTCACGTGTAATAAGAGCCAAAGTCTCCTCATCATAGTCACTAGCGGACTCATACCCACCATCCTCAGTAACAATCATCACACGCTTAGATGGGCATTCTCTCGCATAATGACCTCCACCCTTGCAACGTCGACAAATAATATCATGTGTTTGCCCTGTTGATGCCATGGATGAAGAAGAGCTCTTTGCAGGCCCAGAAGGTGTGCTCTTGGCAGATAGTGGTGATTGTGCCTGCTTTATTGTATCACGGTTGGAGGTGGTAGCCGACGGAGGCGCTGGTGTAGCAGAACGTGTGGAAGTAGATGATGCACGTGGTGTCCATGATGAAGGTCGACCTGCAAAAAAGTTAGTCCGCGCCAATGCCTGTCGATCCTGCACTTCACGTTCAGCTTTACAAGCAAGATGGAATAAACGAGTGATATTAGTATACTCCTTATACTCTAGAATCATCTGAACCTCTCTATTTAATCCACCCATAAAACGTGCAAGCATAGCTTCATTCTCCTCAACAATACCACATCTAATCATGCCAGTTTGTAATTCCTGATAATATTCTTCTACAGAATTTTTTCCCTGTCTTAAGCGCTGCAATTTTTGAAGTAATTCACGTTGATAATATGGTGGAACCCAACGAGTACGCATAGCAGTTTTCAAAGCAGCCCAAGTAGCCGGAATAGGATATAATCTACAATGCTCAGACCACCAAACACATGCAAAACTAGTGAAAGCACAAACAACAGCAGGAACACGTCTCTCCTCGGGATATTGTAAACATGTAAATCGTTGTTCAGTTTCTAACTCCCAAGTAAGATATATATCAGGAACATATCTACCCTCAAATGGTGGAATATTCAATTTTAGTTTAGGGAGATGGTCATGATCTCGTACCTGAGGGTGAGCCCTACCATTGCCATTATTTGCATGTGGACGACCTGGTGGTTGCTGTGCTGTTGGTGGCACGTAGTTCTGATTTTGATCAACCTCATCCTCATAATCTCCCACATAAGCATCCTCCTCCACATCAGCAGTAGGAGCCACAGAAGTATCAACAGCAGCACCAGCAGTTTGGTCCGACTGAAGAGGGACACGGCTCGCTCGGCGGAGGGCTGTTTCCCGACGTGGAGGTAGTCGGTGTTGTTGCTGTTGTTGCAGAGGTGCGGCAGGAGCAGCCGGTGGTGGTGGTGGAAAACGCGAAAGCAATTCAGCAAACTTGTTATCGAGCTTTGTTTCAAACGTCTTCTCCATGCCATCTATCTTCTCCATGGCCTCTTCAAATCTGTTTATCACATCTTGCACCTGTCCATTCATCATTTGCTGAAACGTATCATGAAGCTCCTTGTTCGTCAAGTTCTCCCAGTCAGTCTCATCGGCTTGTGATCCTGGCATGGTTAGCAGCAATAGAAACACACAAGAATATGATCCTACAGACTACTAACAAGTGGTGGTGGTGGCGGGTGTCACAAATCCGTCAAGCAAATCTCAAATTCTTACCAGTTCTTACCCAGCAGCAGGCGGTGATCGGCAACCGTTGTAGTCAAAAACTCTCAAAAGCTTGGATAGAGCGATTGCCAGGGAGAGTCAAACGCACGACGTAGATGTATGTGGAGCTGGGAAGGCTTATAGTACACGAAGCCATAAGACTATCTCTTCCGCTGTCCACCACCCATCCATCAATTTCCACTACGTGCTACCCACCATTCATTGTCATAATAATAGTTGAGATCGTTCACATCTTCGCTTGATCCAATCTGCGTCTTATCTAGTTTGTTTTGGAAAGAGGGAGAAAAAAAGAGAGAGAAAAACGAGAAAAAAAAAGAGAAAAAAAGTCAGAGAAAAAAAGGAGAAAAAAAATCAATCTCTAAACCAATCTCCTGAGGTTACTGACGATGCCGGAAGCACGGTCAGCCTGACCACGAAGGTCTATTCCTGCAAGCAATCGAAGAACGATCAAGAATATGATAAAGCAATCTGAATATTGCAAATATATATGAGGTATTGATAATGGTGGGGATCCGTAAGCGGTCTTGGTCTGGTCGTTGGACACAAACGAAGTACACGAAGTTGCAATGGCTAACTTTTAACTAAACAAATCCCAAGGAAAAAGCTACTAGATGGATCTACTTATATAGGAGCAAGGGGTGGCGGCCAAGGAGGTGGGAGGACGTCCCAAGGCAGCCTAAAACTAACCCTAGGTCGTACAAGGCTCATGGGCCCAAGTGGAGGTGATGCAACACCTTTGGGCTTGTAGTTTGACTCGGATTCTGCTGCAACGTCAGATTGTTTCGTCCGTAACTCAACGCTCCGGACGAATTTGAAGGTGAATCCAATTGGGTTGGAAAGAGCACGAAATATAGTTTTCAACAAAAAAGAATCACCCAATTCGGAGTCCGTATGAAAAAGTTGTTGGCGTTTTGAGTCAGGTATGTCTGTGCAGTCCGAATCTGAATCCAGAACGTGAAAGACTTGGACTCTATCTTCTCTTGGCCCAAAAGTGACGTGAGAGGACTTTTTGAACACAACATAAACTTCTCCTTTTCCCTTATCTTCATATGTGGATTGTACAAATGTCCCATACACCTGCAATTAGACAAAACACAAAAGTGTGTGAAGTATTTTTGTTCTGGATAACATAAATAGATTATTGAATAGTTTGCATTAGAAATCACCTGACAAATATGCATGTATGCAATA